>NW_026043130.1:0-55532 GCF_023856365.1 Brienomyrus brachyistius | reverse complement strand
TGAGGCATTGGGTAAGTGCTTAAATTAGCTACTAAATGGCAAAAAATATTCTAAATATCACATTTTCCATTCTTCGGTATAATTTTAATGAATCACCTATGCTGCCAAACATTAACGCATAGATTGTCACAACACTCTATGTTTTAGTTCTTCTTTATGTGTATAGGACGGTGTGATGGTTCTGGTGGTGGGTGTGGCCGACGCTGCTCGCGATGTTTGGCTATGCTGCAGTCCCAGGGACCAAGTTGGAACACATTTCCACCTTCAAGCTTAGGTGGAAAAACGGCACCGAGACCCAGCAGCAGGACAACTTCTTGTCCAGACAACCAGCCCTGCTTCATCATTGAAGTAAGCCCTGTGAACAGGAGCGAGATGTACTTCTGCAGTGGATGTTATAGCGGAAAGAACATCCCCATCCTCACGTCTGCCGGAGTGCCCCCTCAAGTGGGTGTGTGACTTAACTCGATGGATGAATTGGACAGAATGTACTGTTACTAGAGGTCGACCGATATGGGTTTTTCAAGTCAAGGGTCAGGCGATGGCCGATATATGCTGCTGATTTTTTTTGGCCGATAATTGGACGTTTTCCCCTCTATTTGCATGGTAAAATATCACACTAATAATAACAAACGATACACAAAATTTCTCAATTTAGCATTTATTGAATACTCAACTTGGAAACAATAACACATTTATAAACAATAAAAATAGCAGCATCAGAATCTCTGTTAGTGCACAATATAGCAGCAAACTCCTCATGTTTGACGGAAGGAAATTTGTAAACAATACAAAAAGGAATAAGCATGTTATCTTTAGTTGTAATCCCACTTCCAGTCCCTGAGTCTTACTCACCACACTCATACTTCACAGCAAACAGACAGCAGTTAATTAACCAGAAGAGAAAAATGCAAAAACACAACAGAACTTGTAAATAATAACAAACTAATAGACAATAAAAATAGCAGCATCAGAATCTCTATTAGTGCCAAATATAGCAGCAAACTCCTCATGTCTGACGGAAGGAAAATTTGTAAATACACAAAGGAATGAGCACATCTTCAGTTTTAATCCCATTTCCAGTCCCTGAGTCTTCCTCATCCCACAAGCAGGCAAGGCATGTCACCCCGGTTGTGTGACACTTATTTTATATAATAAAATAAGTGCCCCCTGCGGCCCCAGAGCCCGAGCAGCCGTCTCCGCTGCCTGCAGCTACCGCGCCCACGTCCGAGGCGCTTTCCCTGCCTGCAGCTCCCGGGCAGGCGCTCCCTCTGCAGCCTGCAGCTCCAGTCCCTGGCCCCACTCCAGTCCCTTCTCCCCCTGTGACTCTGGTACCCTCACCCCGACGAGCCCGACCCCGGCCGCAGGTCCTTATGTCTGTGTCCCATAAGGGAGAGGACACAGACGCAACGGCTGGGGTCCCACCCGCCCAGCCCCCTGGCTCGCCCTCCCTCGCCGGCGCTAGGGCTTGGTCGGCACCTGCGGGTCCTGGCCCTCCGGGTCGGCTGTCGTCTGCGGGTCCCCCTCCGCGGCCTCGTCGCCCTGCCTCGGTCCCTCCTCCGGCGTCTTATCGGTTGCCTGCGGGCCCCCCGACGGCGGCTCCTCATTCGCCTGCTGGTCCTCCCGCTCTGGCGTGTCGGAGGACGTCGCCGTCTGCTGCGGCTCCCCCTCTCTCCTTGCCCTCGCCAGGGTCCCTTCCAGCTCCTTCGTCCCCTTCCCTGGTCTCCCCTCCGACTCCCTCCTTCGTCCCTGCGTCTGTCCCTCACCCCGTCTCCTCGGCCCCTCCGGCTCCGGCCTCCCGGCCGCCTGCAGCCCTTCCGGCTTGCCTCCCGTCGCCCGCTGGGTCTCCCTCGGGCTCCTCTTGGTTCCCCCTCCTTCTCTCCCTGGCCTCCCGTCTTTGTCCCTCCTGCCTCTGCTCCCCCTCGCTTTGTTCCTCCTGTCTCTGTCCCTCCTCTCTTTGTCCCTCGTCCCTCTGGCTTCTGCTCCTCTTTCCCCGATGTTCCCTTCGTTCACTCCCGGTCCTTTTGTCCTGCCTGTTCCCTCCGTGTCCCCCTTTCTGATCTGTTTCTCTGCCTTTCCTGTCTTATGTCAAGTCTTGTCCTGGCTCCTTCCCCTGTGCCAGTTCTGTCTGTCCGTTCTGTTCCCTGTCCCTCATTAATGAGGTTTTATATAGATATACATATATGCCCGGCTTGTCCGCTCCTCGTGTGTGCCACGCCCCCCTGATTACCCACGTGTGCTTCCCTGATCGTCTCCTGCTTTGCCCGATTACTTTGATTAGTCATGACCTATTTTAAGTCCTGGTCTTACCTGTTTGCCCTGTCCGTCATTGTAGTTTGTCAATGCCTGCGTTCCGTCCTGCTCTACCCGCTCCGTTTCCCCGATTAAAGACCCGTTTTCACAAACACAAAAAAAACTATATGTATACATATACATACACTGAACAAAAATATAAACGCAACACTTTTGTTTTTGCTCCCATTTTTCATGAGATGGACTTAAAGATCTACAATTCATTCCAGATACACAATATTACCATTTCTCTCAAACATTTCTCACAAATCAGTCTAAATGTGTGATAGTGAGCACTTCTGCTTTGCTGAGATAATCCATCCCACCTCACAGGTGTGCCACATCAAGATGCTGATCTGACATCATGGGTAGTGCACAGGTGTACCTTATACTGCCCACAATAAAAGGCCACCCTGGAATGTGCAGTTTTGTCTCACAGCAAAATGCCACAGATGCCACAAGCATTGAGGGAGCGTGCAATTGGCATGCTGACAGCAGGAATGTCAACCAGATCTGTTGCTCGTGCATTGAATGTTCATTTCTCAACCATAAGCCGTCTCCAAAGGCGTTTCAGAGAATATGGCAGTACATCCAACCGGCCTCACAACCGCAGACCACGTGTAACCACACCAGCCCAGGACCTCCACATCCAGCAGGTTCACCTCCAAGATCGTCTGAGACCAGCCACTCAGACAGATGATGCACGGCCCCATGTTGCAAGGATCTGTACACAGTTCTTGGAAGCTGAAAATGTCCCAGTTCTTGCATGGCCAGCATACTCACCGGACATGTCACCCGTTGAGCATGTTTGGGATGTGCTTGACCGGCGTATACGACAGCGTGTACCAGTTCCCACTAATATCCAACAACTTCGCACAGCCATTGAAGAGGAGTGGACCAACATTCCACAGGCCACAATTGACAATCTGATAAACTCTATGCGAAGAAGATGTGTTGCATTGTATGAGGCAAATGGTGGTCACACCAGATACTGACCGGTTCTGAGTCCCCAGACCCCCAATAAAGCAAAAAACTGCACATTCCAGGGTGGCCTTTTATTGTGGGCAGTATAAGGTACACCTGTGCACTACCCATGATGTCAGATCAGCATCTTGATGTGGCACACCTGTGAGGTGGGATGGATTATCTCAGCAAAGCAGAAGTGCTCACTATCACACATTTAGACTGATTTGTGAGAAATGTTTGAGAGAAATGGTAATATTGTGTATCTGGAATGAATTGTAGGTCTTTAAGTCCATCTCATGAAAAATGGGAGCAGAAACAAGAGTGTTGCGTTTATATTTTTGTTCAGTATATATATTTATGGGTGTATCGAGACTAGATGGTCAGTATGGATAACTAAGGTGCACTAAAACTGGGTGAGCAGGCAAGGCATGTCACCCAGGTTGTGTGACAATTATTTTATATAAATGTATATATGTATATATATATTCCATCCACCATCCCTCCTTTACGGAGAACTGCGTTATTTTTATTGTCCATTACGAAAAAAATAAAAAAACTATATATATATATATATATATATATATACATATATATTTATGGGTGTATCGAGACTAGTTGGTCATTATGGATAACTAAGTTGCACTAAAATTGGGTGAGCAGGCAAAGCATGTCACCCAGGTTGTGTGACAATTATTTTATATATATGTATGTATATATTCCATCCACCATCCCTCCTTTACGGAGAACTGCGTTATTTTTCTTTTCTATTGCTAATAAAAAAACTATATATATGTACATATATATATATATATATATGGGTGTATCGAGACTAGATGGTCAGTATGGATAACTAAGGTGCACTAAAATTGGGTGAGCAGGCAAGGCATGTCACCCAGGTTGTGTGACAATAATTTTATATATATGTATATATATATTCCATCCACTATCCCTCCTTTATGGAGAACTGCGTTATTTTTATTGTCTATTGCAAAAAAAACACAAAAAAACTATATATATATATATATATACACATATATATTTATGGGTGTATCGAGACTAGTTGGTCATTATGGATAACTAAGGTGCACTAAAATTGGGTGAGCAGGCAAGGCATGTCACCCCAGTTGTGTGACAATTATTTTATATAAATGTATATATATATTCCCTCCACCACCCCTCCTTTACGGAGGACTGCTTTATTTTTAATATCCATTGCGAAAAAAAAAACACAAGAAAAAGAAAAAATATCTATATATATATATACATATATATATATATATATATATATATATATATATATATATATATGGGTGTGTCGAGACTAGATGGTCAGTATGGATAACTGAGGTGCACTAAAATTGGGTGAGCAGGCAAGGCATGTCACCCAGGTTGTGTGACAATTATTTTATATATATGCATATACATATTCCATCCACCATCCCTCCTTTATGGAGAACTGCGTTATTTTTATTGTCTATTGCAAAAAAAAAACAGAAAAACTATATATATATATATATATATATATACATATATATTCATGGGTGTATCGAGACTAGATGGTCATTATGGATAACTAAAGTGCACTAAAATTGGGTGAGCAGGCAAGGCATGTCACCCAGGTTGTGTGACAATTATTTTATATAAATGTATATATATATATATATATTCCATCCACCATCCCTCCTTTACGGAGAACTGCGTTATTTTTCTTTTCTATTGCTAATAAAAAAACTATATATATATACATATATATTTATGGGTGTATCGAGACTAGATGGTCATTATGAATAACTAAGGTGCACTAAAATTGGGTGAGCAGGCAAGGCATGTCACCCCGGTTGTGTGACAATTATTTTATATATATATTCCATCCACCATCCCTCCTTTACGGAGGACTGCTTTATTTTTAATATCCATTGCGAAAAAAAAACACAAGAAAAAGAAAAAATATCTATATATATATACATATATATATATATATATATATATATATATATATATATATATATATATGGGTGTGTCGAGACTAGATGGTCAGTATGGATAACTAAAGTGCACTAAAATTGGGTGAGCAGGCAAGGCATGTCACCCAGGTTGTGTGACAATTATTTTATATAAATGTATATATATATATATATATATATATATATATTATATATATATATATATATATATATATATTCCATCCACCATCCCTCCTTTACGGAGAACTGCGTTATTTTTCTTTTCTATTGCTAATAAAAAAACTATATATATGTACATATATATATATATATATATGGGTGTATCGAGACTAGTTGGTCATTATGGATAACTAAGTTGCACTAAAATTGGGTGAGCAGGCAAGGCATGTCACCCAGGTTGTGTGACAATTATTTTATATATATATGTATATATATATTCCCTCCACCACCCCTCCTTTACGGAGGACTGCTTTATTTTTAATATCCATTGCGAAAAAAAAACACAAGAAAAAGAAAAAATATCTATATATATATACATATATATATATATATATATATATATATATATATATATATGGGTGTGTCGAGACTAGATGATCAGTATGGATAACTAAAGTGCACTAAAATTGGGTGAGCAGGCAAGGCATGTCACCCAGGTTGTGTGACAATTATTTTATATAAATGTATATATATATATATATATATATATATATATATATATATATATATATATATATATATATATTCCATCCACCATCCCTCCTTTACGGAGAACTGCGTTATTTTTCTTTTCTATTGCTAATAAAAAAACTATATATATGTACATATATATATATATATATATATGGGTGTATCGAGACTAGTTGGTCATTATGGATAACTAAGTTGCACTAAAATTGGGTGAGCAGGCAAGGCATGTCACCCAGGTTGTGTGACAATTATTTTATATATATATGTATATATATATTCCCTCCACCACCCCTCCTTTACGGAGGACTGCTTTATTTTTAATATCCATTGCGAAAAAAAAACACAAGAAAAAGAAAAAATATCTATATATATACATATATATATATATATATATATATATATATATATATATATATATATATATATATATATGGGTGTGTCGAGACTAGATGGTCAGTATGGATAACTAAGGTGCACTAAAATTGGGTGAGCAGGCAAGGCATGTCACCCAGGTTGTGTGACAATTATTTTATATATATGCATATACATATTCCATCCACCATCCCTCCTTTACGGAGAACTGCGTTATTTTTATTGTCTATTGCAAAAAAAAAACAGAAAAACTATATATATATATATATATATATATATATATATATATATATATATATATATATACATATATATTCATGGGTGTATCGAGACTAGATGGTCATTATGGATAACTAAAGTGCACTAAAATTGGGTGAGCAGGCAAGGCATGTCACCCAGGTTGTGTGACAATTATTTTATATAAATGTATATATATATATATATATATTCCATCCACCATCCCTCCTTTACGGAGAACTGCGTTATTTTTCTTTTCTATTGCTAATAAAAAAACTATATATATATGTACATATATATATATATATATATGGGTGTATCGAGACTAGTTGGTCATTATGGATAACTAAGTTGCACTAAAATTGGGTGAGCAGGCAAGGCATGTCACCCAAGTTGTGTGACAATTATTTTATATATATGTATATATATATTCCATCCACCATCCCTCCTTTATGGAGAACTGCGTTATTTTTATTGTCTATTGCAAAAAAAAAACAAAAAAAACTATATATATATACATATATATTTATGGGTGTATCGAGACTAGATGGTCATTATGAATAACTAAGGTGCACTAAAACTGGGTGAGCAGGCAAGGCATGTCACCCAGGTTGTGTGACAATTATTTTATATATATGTATATATATATTCCATCCACCATCCCTCCTTTATGGAGAACTGCGTTATTTTTATTGTCTATTGCAAAAAAAAAAAACAAAAAAAACTATATATATATATACATATATATATATGGGTGTATCGAGACTAGAAGGTCATTATGCATAACTAAAGTGCACTAAAATTGGGTGAGCAGGATAGGCATGTCACCCCAGTTGTGTGACAATTATTTTATATATATGTATATATATATATATATTCCCTCCACCACCCCTCCTCTACGGAGGACTGCTTTATTTTTATTTCCATTGCAAAAATAAAAAATTTTAAAACACAAAAAAAAAAAAAAAACGAAAATAATAATAATAAAAATAATTTTGAATGTGTATTCAAATAAGTTTGAATGTGTGTGAACTATATATAAATATATATATACACATGCATATACAGAAATATATACACACACACACATATATATATATACACACACACACACAGACACACACTCACATAAACACATACACACACTGTGTACAGTCTTATGCAAAGGTTTGGCACCCCTTGACAAATAACATCTTTTCAATTACAAAAGCAACAATATCAGTTAATACAGTCTCTTTAGGAACTGGGGGAAAAATACACAATATTTTCAGCAAACATTGATGAATAGTTACTTTTTATGCCATAAATTGAACAAAATTACAAAATAAAAACATTATTATGGCACTCTGCAAAAGTTTGGGCACCCTACGTAATCAGTACTTAGTAACACCTCCTCTGCCAGATATCACAGCTTACAAGCGCTTCTTATAGCCAGCTGAAAGGCTTTCAGTTCTTGTACTTGGGATTTTCTCACATTCTTCCTTGCAAAAGGCTTCTAGTTCTGTAATATTCTAATATATCAAGGGCTGTATTGTCAAATAGGAGATCGGCAGCATTCTCCCACCTGAGAAAACTGTACTACAATGCCCTTGATAGTGTGTAGAAACACACTCGTCAGCTCTAGTCCTCCTGTAACAACGCAAAAGGACTGGCAACCCTCAGGTATTTATGCGTGCGATTGTATGATAAATTCACCCTGACAGTCTCACACTTCTCTTGGTACCAACAGGTCTCATGGAATATATAAAAGGCAACTGCAACAATTATACTCGGCACTAAACATCGAGGCACGGAAATGCAGCAGAGCTTGTGTATTTCTCAGGATGCATTCTAGTAAAATGCCCGGAAAATGAGCTAAAGACATATTTCAAGGGGCACTATATAAAACCGATGGAAATTTTACTGATTAAATAAAAGGAAAAGCATCGTTTGAAAAATCACAAATGTTTCTAAGATTCAATGCATCGCTTTTTGACCACATCATAGCGATGAACACATCATTGTTCCTGACAATGTCCTAATACAGAAATAAAACTTTATGTTGGTAAACTCAAAAAGCCTTCAGCTGTCACACTGGCTAACGATCTCAAACGATTATAAAGCAGCATTTTGAAAAGCGCTGTTTTAAAATAACAGATACAACACTTACCTTGTCTTCTGGCCAAATGCTTTTCACGGCTTGGCACTCCAACGGTGCTGAAACGAAATTTGTATTTCCTCCTACCTCGTTGGCCCTTCAGTTCTTCTTTTCTCCCTTTGGATGTTTTTTTCCTTCTTCTTTGGATATTGTTTTTTATTTTTGTTTGTTTTTTTTTACTTTGCATGTTTTTCCTTCTTCGGATATTATTTTTTTGGCTTATTTTTTTAGACGATGTTTTTTTCGTCTTCTTTAAAAATTGATTTTTTTCGTCTTCTTTAAATATTGTTTTTTTTTTCATCCTTTTGATGTTGTTTTACGGAACAAGAGCCGTACAGTGCTACTCTATCAGGAGGTAGCGCCAACTGAACGCCTTGAAGCAGTACCCAGCTCTTTTATAGGGAGCGTCAACCCGAAGTCAAGTTCTAGAACGTTGCACTCACTTTTCATTGGTTTCCCAGCTATGCTGTCAGAATAATGTTTGCTGATTGGTCGAAAATTTTAAAACGTACCCGAGTACTGTAAAAAAAACTCAAGATCTTGCTACCCTACGGAGCACCCATAAGGTGATTTTTTTTATACGTTATATGCAGCTATTTGTAGCAGGCCGTAATTAGACTAATCCACCCTTTGTCAATAAAGCCAACAAGAGAACAGGTTGCCCAAAGTTTGCTCAGGTACACGCCACAGCACAACCTTAAAAACACATCCAGCACAAATCACACTAGTGAATGACACAGCAAATCACAGCAATAAAAAAGACCCCTATGGGCAATCCAGCACCCAGACTACAGGTGCCAAAAGGCCCAGCCTGCCTAATAATGAACCCAAAATATACATACAACAAAGAAAAAGACACAAACAAAAAAGAAAATAAAACTAGCCAGCTGCTCCCACTAAACCCCGCTCCCGAGGCCACTAAGCCGGCTGGCTTGATAATACACGATACAACCTCAGATAAAACATATTAAAGCAACACCAGGGAGGTTTACAACCTGATCCTTAAAATTATCGACCCGTAATTCCACCTTGAAAACCCCTAAAGAACAGTAGTTTACCCCATGACTCACTGCCCCATTCAAACAAAAAAAAAACAGGTTTTTGGGGTAACCTTTAGGTCAGCTCTTCAAAACCAGGTATGAGGACTCTTCAGCTAATCAGTCCTCTAATTAGAAATCTAATTAGGGAGTTGCAGCGAAAACCTGCATACACACCGGCCCTTTGCGGATAAGATTGTTCACCCCTGAAACAAGCAAACAGAAAGGCTGCTACACTGCAAATTCAATATGCCCGCCGATGCTCCCCCAAATCTATCAGGACCCTGCCTGTCTTTCCCGTGCCTGCTCCTTTGCCAATATGCCCTACCATCGGAACATGCACAGCCATCTCGCCCCGGCTATGCCTCCAGTCCGAACTGCAGTTCCTATACCTGCCTATAATTGCCTGGCTACAATCCATCCCCCAAAATGAAATTGATGACCCAACGATCACAGCTAAGAATTCTATCCCCAAACCACTGGTCTTCCTCCCCAACCGAACGATCATTCACTGACCGTGGTAACTTATAAGGGTTGGTATGATGACCAGTGGTGGACCTCACCGAACGTTTAACTGGTCTCTACACCTCGGGGGGGACATAACCTCCTCCATTATACGAGGCCTACTTGTGGATGCTCTATTGCGACCCCTCCCACCAGCCCTGTCCCCGTAAAACCACAGAGTCCTCATCCGATTCCATTTCTGTTGCCCCTGTGGGCAACCCAGACTCAGGAGACATTACCAGAACATCTTCCCCTGACATAACAACCCCCTGTGGTACTGGACGCAACTCTGTTCGGTGAACTTGACGGACAACCCCGTCCCCCTCCATTGGAGTTGCAGAGTAAACTGCACCCTGATCTTGGGGACACCGAACTACCATATACAAACAGGCATCCCAATGATCCTGTATTTTACCTCGAACATGGTTCCGCAAACACACCAGCTGACCTTCATCAAACCCCTAATCATTAACCAACTCATTGTGTTTCCGATTTCGTGGTGTGGCTTGTTCCTCCAACTAAGCCTTCACATACTCTTGAAGCACCTGCAAACTTTCCTGATGGTTTTGTACCCATTCCTCCAAAGGTCCACCATACTGACTGATCCCGGCAGGAGCCTGAAGATAGTGTATCGGTAATCGAGGCTCACAGCCAGACCTTAAATAAAAAGGCATCATCCAGTCATTTGGTGGGGTGTAGTATTGTAAGCTTCTCTGCTGGAGGAAGTGTGTGAAGCAAATTGTGCAAAAAAAATATTAAAGCAACACCAGGGAGGTTTACATCTAGATCCTTAAAATGATCGACCTGCAATTCCACCTTGAAAATCCAATTACCATATAAAGGATACAAGATGTAAAGATGACAAATGACATGGCACACATTTGTTGTTTAGACTGTTGTGTCAGGTTAATTGAAAGCTGAAGGATCTTAGTGTTTACTAGTCTAAGTAACAGAATGTCTAAACACTGTGCTTGCCTTTATGGGTTTTTAAGCAGAACATATAGGTATAGAAACATATTAACATTACGTTTCACGATTCACTGACTGGAGAATAGGAGAATATACACATCAATATTACTACTTAAGTTAACTAACCCTAATCCCAACCCCTATTGGCACGGAGCCCGCCAGGGTTCAGGTGAGATATAAATCTGTAATCTGTATCAATGGTTTTGCTATCCATACCCACCCTATTAATGTTAGCTTCCCAGGGTTTCTTGTTAGACAAGCTCTGTGTCTCTCTATACCCCCATTTACTGCACGACTGATTGTCCATTTATAAAGAATCAAATAGGGTGAAGATGGTTTTAGTTTACAATTACTCTGGAAGGTGACCAGATTAAAAAAAAACTAAATACCATGCCTACGTGTATGTAATCTCCATCACAGTCCCCATTTTCCCCATAATCCTCGTTTTGATAGTGCCAATTTGTGTAATGTGAGTTTTTTTTTTTTTTAAAAAACTGTTATAGAAGAACATACTGGATGCCACATGTGTACAATTACCCCTTTCTAATTAGTGGGGTCCGTTGTGTCAGCTACAGCCTTTACTAACATACACATAAGTATACAGTCTTACAGCACTTTTGTTTTCCTTTTGTATTTAATGGTTTTCCATTTAGGGGGCAGCATGGTGGTGCAGTGGTTAGCACTGTTGCCTCACACCTCTAGGGCCCGGGTTCGAGTCTCCACCTGGGTCACATGTGTGTGGAGTTTGCATGTTCTACCCATGTCATCGTGGGGTTTCCTCCGGGTACTCTGGTTTCCCCCACAGTCCAAAAACATGCTGAGGCTAATTGGAGTTGCTAAATTGCCCATAGGAGTGTATGCGTGAGTGAATAGTGTGTGAGTGTGCCCTGCGATGGGCTGGCCCGCCATCCTGAGTTGTTCCCTGTCTCGTGCCCATTGCTTCCGGGATAGGCTCCAGACCCCCCGCGATCCAGTAGGATAAGCGGTTTGGAAAATGGATGGATGGATGGACAGTTTTCCATTTGAGGAATTAGCAAAAAACTGCAGTGCATGATGGGTAGGATCTAAAGGCTGCCTAACGCCCTTAATTTGTTTGCAATTTCGCCAGGTAGGCTACCTTCTTTAAACTGCGTTTTGCTAGACTACACATTTCGAGATGTTTTATTGTAGTCTTGGTAAATATATATATATAGTTTAGCCTAACCCAGCCACTTAAGGGAGCAAGCCAGCTCAGGTAGGTGCCAGTCCCAAGCCCGGATTAATGGAGAGGGTTGGCGTCAAGAAATAAAGAGAAATAAAGACAACTAATACTCCTAGTTTGCGAGATCTGACTGCAATGGCAGCACTGCTACAAGGGTGTGGATAAATCTATACAAATATCACCTGCATGCACATTACTTCTTTTACAATAACCAACTCCTGATCCATACTGTTAGTCGTGAAAAAAAAAACTATCGTGTACATAGAGGCCCTGTGTAAAAAGATAACTGCCAAGGAAAAGATCAAAAACATTTATTTCAAGGATACAAAGTTTTTATGGTCATGTACAGTGTACAGTGCAATTCTTATTTGATTAACTTGAATGTCTCCACAGACTAGACGATTAAACAAATAAAGCAGCGCAACATTACAATAACTAATAACAAATAAACAAAGCTCACGAGTACTATTACAGTATTTATATCATTTATTTAAACTTAATTTTACCAGGTAAATTAACTACAAAGCAGTTACCACTGCTTTACCTGCTTCTCGGGAGAAATAGCAGATATACGTCATGTATGTGACTAAATTCTTAAGCCAATAAGGGCAAAGTTGTGTCGTAATGGAGGCGGATCCAGTTTGTGCAGCCGGTTAAAGACACTACGGGCATGTAAATGGAGAACGAAATTATAGTTATAATTCGGCGTGTTCGCGAAAACGACTTCATTTATTTTCTTATTGATTTATCGACAGACCATCATACTTTTTAGACGTTATAATAACAACACTCTATTGATCCCCAAAGAGAGAAATTCTCTCCTTGCCTGCCCCCTCTTACTGTCCATGATACACAAGCACATATGTAGAAAAACGTCAGCTTGGAAGCCAAGGCTGGACTTAACCTACTCTATTCTGGTATTCTGTTCTCCCAAGTAAGGCATCCCAAGTTCGAATCCAACTTCCGACAAAAGTTCTTCAATCGCTACAGCACAATTTGAGCCACTGATCGGCTTTAATTGCTTTGTTTTATTTTTGCGTTTCAGGCAAAACTACATAACACTTAAAGACACTACGGGCATGTAAATGGAGAACGAAATTATAGTTATAGCGAATCTCCTACACACAATACCAAGGTTACCGAACTTTGGTCAGCTGGCCGGAGTGAGACGTTCAATTCCCGTAAGATTTCTTTGCGCCAGCCTGAGAGTCTGAAAACACGTCACACCAGATGCATGAGAGATGGAAACCTGGGATATTCAGTCGAATCAGATCAAATATGATGCTAAGTTAGTACTAAGTTAAAATATGTTCCGCACTTGTAACATGCACCCATGATTTGGAACAGCAGCATACCTGTCAAGGTTTGGATTTGAAAATAAAGGAAATTTTCCGGCACCCGCCGTGAGCCATCCGCAACCAGGCTCCAGTATCCCTTACATTTTAAGACAGGAAATATAAAATAATATAAATATATAAAATATATAAAATATATTTTTGGCCACAACCGGGATTCGAACCCCGGTCTCCCGTGTGAAAGGCGGCGATCTTACCACTACACTATCCAGCAACTATATAATATAAGGGAGATTTACGGGAAAATACTAATACGGGAGGACGGCGGGAAAGAGAAGTAAAATACGGTAGTTTCCCGGCCAAAACGGGAGACTTGACAGCTATGGCTGTCTCTGGCCACGCCCCCTACAGTCGGTCCGGCCCCTGTTCGCGTGTTCGCGAAAACGACTTCATTTATTTTCTTATTGATTTATCGACAGACTTTTTAGACGTTATAATAACAACACTCTATTGATCCCCCTCTTACTGTCCATGATACACAATGACGAGACACATGTTCACTAATGACGAGAACTATTCTATTTTTCATGCCGGGGGTCCTTCAAATCTTACATTTACAAATCTTGTTCTTGTTCTCTGCTTTCTCCTTTCTCGTTCCCGTAGATATATATTATTATACGGAGATTTACGGAGTCTTCAAAGACGGTCCGGCTCCAGCTCAAGGATCACTGTTGCTGTGGTGTAGATCAGCTGATCTGTAGTAGTCTTCTACGTACATCTTCTAGTAGACCTTCTGAGGGTACTTCACGCATTCTTGGTCGGAGGGTCCAGGTTTCCAGCTTAGCTTATTTCTTATTTCTCAGGTCAGCTGCTCTTGTTTGGGATGTGCTTGACCGGCGTATACGACAGCGTGTACCAGTTCCCACTAATATCCAACAACTTCGCACAGCCATTGAAGAGGAGTGGACCAACATTCCACAGGCCACAATTGACAATCTGATAAACTCTATGCGAAGAAGATGTGTTGCATTGCATGAGGCAAATGGTGGTCACACCAGATACTGACCGGTTCTGAGTCCCCAGACCCCCAATAAAGCAAAAAACTGCACATTCCAGGGTGGCCTTTTATTGTGGGCAGTATAAGGTACACCTGTGCACTACCCATGATGTCAGATCAGCATCTTGATGTGGCACACCTGTGAGGTGGGATGGATTATCTCAGCAAAGCAGAAGTGCTCACTATCACACATTTAGACTGATTTGTGAGAAATGTTTGAGAGAAATGGTAATATTGTGTATCTGGAATGAATTGTAGGTCTTTAAGTCCATCTCATGAAAAATGGGAGCAGAAACAAGAGTGTTGCGTTTATATTTTTGTTCAGTATAGAATAAGCCCAGATTTATGTTTATTCAGTGGAGATAAGTACAACCTCTAAAGATAGGCCTACACCCGTTTTGGCAGTGTCTCCGGATCCCATGACAAATAATGCCTTCAGTACATCCTCCTCAACCCACACTGAAAGCAGAAGTGCTATGGGCTTTGCAAACGGTTTGCCGACATCACTCCTATACGTCCAATGATGACATTCACACCGTCTCCAGGGTGATGTTCCCTGACTCGCAGGGTCACTTGTGGTAAAGATAAAACCGCTTTTCTTGCGCGATTTGGACTCGCTCCATATATTAAAAGGGAGCTTCGTTGTCATGTTTGACGTAAGTATGAACAGGACCATCAAAAGAAAACAACTGGATGTGCATGTCAGGTATTGGGTGAATTATGAGAATGGCTCTCGAGTGCAGTCCTGGTTCTGGGATCACAGTACATGAGCCACTCCACCGCTGAAGACTTACTGGAGAAGTTTAAGGTAAGCCATTCAATAACATTTAAACTCATTAACGAACCCATGATTTTTAAATATCCATGGTTTATCTTTACATGTGTTTAAATGGGAGAACCATATTTATTGGTAAGCATATTTTAAAGATTTTATTGCTGCTTCATGGCTTTTGCTGCAAAAAAAATAGTTCATTGAGGAAATAGAATGTTTAAGTGTTGTGTAGCAACATGTACAGCTGTTGTACAGGCAAAAACTCTGGCTCAGTCCAAAGGAGGTGGATATAGGAATGGCTGTCATCAAGGTGGGACTTCTGTGAATTCACTGGTATCTTTACATACAAATGTATCAAACAATTGTGAAGTAAAAAATATGTGAATAACATGGAGTTTGAGCTGGTTTGATATGTACAGCTGAGGTAGTGTTAACCTTGGGCTGAGTGTGCAGAAAGATTCTGGAAATTTGACAAACCATCTTTTTGTCAGAGACAGTCAGGAGCCAAAGGCAGTGGAAGTGACCTTGGTGTCCTTCAGATTAAAAAAAATTGCCAGATTGTGCTCTCAAAAATGTGCAAAAAGGCCTTGGATAAATGCCCTCTGAAGTACTCGATTGTACATGAGATGACGTGCTTGGACCCAAACAAAATGCACACCAGCCAGATAACTGCCAGCAGAAAAGGAGAAATCTCATGCAGAAGTTTGCGCAGGAGAATCGGTTGGCAGGCAGGATATCTGCTGGTAAATCATAGGATAAGAATAGGATAGTTCAGAATATTATTTTTAAATTATGCTTTTCTTTTTTCACATCTAACTGAATCAGGGACGGATTACAAACCGGGTTAGCGGGGCCGCTGCCCAGGGGCCCTTGGGGTGCAGGGGGCCCGTGGGCCCCAAGCCCAAAACAATTTGCAACGCTTATCAGCAATGTATTTTCGTTTGTCTATTTTAGAGGGCCTACATTCTTTGATCCTCTGCCTACAAGGTCCCCTGACCCTATAGGGAGGGTGTTTGGCTGCCAAGGGCCCTTGACTTGTGGTGGTTGTGGTGGTGGTGCAGGTGGTGGTGGTGGGGGGGGGCCTCGCGAACGTTTTACCCAGGGGCCCACACAACCCATAATCCGTCCCTGAACTGAATAGTGTTAACACGTAGATTTTAGCAGTATTTAGAAGACCGACTCTTGGTGTTTGAAAAGAAGCATCAGCCCAGTTATATTTTCTTTGATGAGCCTAGAGATATCTCAAGATTAAATTAAAATGATTGCACATTTATGGTATCATAGGAAAATTGGGTTATAAATCACTTTCCTATTCTACATGTGATTCTGTGTATTGACATTGTTGATCTGCATCTAATCTACTGTAATTAATGTAATTACAGGTGATGCAATATCCCAGCAGTCTGATAATCACCTGCACAATGAGGCAAAAGGCTTGGATTTTATATCCTTCATTCCTTCAGCACCATCCAAAGTTGATGTCTTTTTACATCAAAAAGTTAGTGGGCCTTATCCTGACCTCTGGATGTTCTGCAAGAACTTGCTGCTGCTGTCCTATGGGCAAGCCGAAGTGGAACGAATAGAGGTGGAGACCTGCAACTTATCAGAGGAAACAGTTGTTGCACAGAGGCTTATATGCGACCATGTCAGAGTGTGTGGGGGAGCAACCAAAGCGCCTCTGACCAAAGGTGAAAGATGAGCGAAAAGCAAAAAAGAAAACTTGAGGAACTCAAGAGGAAGAGAGTCTCACTGGAAAGTGTATGTGAGAGTTTACAAAAGGATGCTGAGCACATGGCAGAGGAAGCAGAGAGTGCTGCTGGAACCAAAAGGGCAACATTACTTACCAAGTCCAATACTCTGAGCCGACGAGCGAAGGAGGAGAAAGAGCAGTTGGTGGTCTTAAATGCAGATACTGAAGAATAGGCTACTGAACTGTGACTCCTAACACATCAAGAGTGAATCGGTGGAAACAAAAATATTTAGGTTCTTTGCATTTTTGGAGTATTTTACTTTCTGTGCCTGTTTGTAC
The DNA here is from genome assembly GCF_023856365.1 of Brienomyrus brachyistius. Classification (NCBI taxonomy): domain Eukaryota; kingdom Metazoa; phylum Chordata; class Actinopteri; order Osteoglossiformes; family Mormyridae; genus Brienomyrus; species Brienomyrus brachyistius. Next base: position 38,013 of record NW_026043130.1, on the reverse strand, counting down.
ATTGTTCACAGCCATAATACTTTATAATTACAAGGTAGTTTTATGTTAGAGCTCTTGCTCCAATAAATATGTGCCTTGTAATTAACTAAATTCTAGGCTATTCAGTTTTTTTTGCCCTCGTGATGGTCGTGGGTTGTGAAAAAAGCCTTCTTCTTAGGGGTACCGCTGGGGCCAGCCGGGCGTATGTCGTGGCTTCAGTGAGTACTTATGTTTGTCATGCTGCCTGTGTACTTTATAGCGGCACAACATATTTCTGCAAATTGCATGCGTCAAATTGTCTGTCTCTCTTAAAAAATATGAAGTGTCACCAAAATTTTAAACGGGGAATCAATCTCAATGAAAAATATTCGTCAAGTAACGTTTCTAAAATAATATAGACATACTAATAATTATATATTAATAAATCGGATGAACGATGCATCCCAAATTGTATCCGCTGCGCACTTCTTAATCAGGGCAATCGCATCGTGGAGGTTTCTGCAGACGCCCAAAAAGACTTACTTAAGAAAACTGTTGCATGATAATTTGTACCATTTTCAAGGGTGGGGGGCGTGCAGTAGATGCCCCCTTTATTTTTGTGCTTCTGCCGTTCAAACCGAGCAGCACTGAGTTTGTCATGGCACCTGACGCCAAATCTACTGCTTAGCTGCTACAGACAGAACTATCTTCAAATCACCACTAGGGGGTGTCAATGCTGCAGCTTCGTTCTATGGTTGATCTTTTTCAAAGACAGTTTTTTTTCTCTCTCTCCACATAATCAACTTAACTGATTAGCGTGCTTTCATAGTAATGGTTTTTAATCCGTGTTAATCTTCTGAACAATGACTAGTAAAGGTTCTATGAGGTTGTCCTACTTACTATGGATTTTAAGTTTTTTATCAAGGTGTTAAAACGTACCACAGTTGCCAGTCCTGTGTTTTATGTCTAGCAATTTGTACAGTTTCTTCAGTATAAACACATGCCATGATCTGTGAGAATCTCCTCCAGAACTCTGCATTTCCTCAAGATCTTTTTGTAATATTGCATCATGGCACTGCTCAGAACAACACAGATGGTGCATAACAACACAAGGGAGTACAAGACAACATGGTGCAGAAACAGTGCGATACAAAGCAGGACAAAACTGGATGATACGTGGTCAGTGGTGGATAAAGTGCAGTAACAGCTGTACAGTGCAGCTGCCGTGGAAATGACTGTTACAGGGGATGCAAAAGCTGCAGGTTTGAATTGTTTGGCGAATGAAGCTGTTCATGAATCTGCTAGTCAGTGTTTGTGGATGGTGGTCAGAGTCCTGGATTATAGACTGAACCTTGTTACTGTGGCAGTTAAAGTACAGCTGGTCAATGGAGGGCAGTTCAGTGCGAATGATGTTCTTAACAGACTTCGCAATGTACTGCCTTCCTGTCATGTGGCTCCACCATACCATAGTACTACTGTAAGAACTAGGGATGTAACGATACATTCAACTCACCATTTGATACGATTCACGATTCTGAGTTCACGATACAATTTTCTCATTTTTTGCAGAATGAGCTGCAGACAAATATATTCAAAAATATTCTTATATTTATCTTTCTGAACTGTTGACACTGTTGTGAACAGTGCAACTGAATTTGAATAAAATACTGTTGAAAAAAATCCCAAATCAAAATAAGTAAATAAAAAAAAATAAATCAAATAAATAAGCTAAGGTTTGCATGTGCAGCTTTTTAGCGTGCTTTGCCCTTTTAATAATCTTCACTCAGCTCACGGTGGTGCCAGTGGACCTGTTTGTGTATGTTATCAGTCTATTACAATGTTTGCATGCAGTTTATGTCTTGTCTGTGCTTTTCTCGCTGTTTCCTCCTCGTTTGTGATTACCGGAAAGCTAATATGCTGCCACACCGCCAATTGAAGATCGGGCGGTGCGTCCATCCATCCATTTTCTGAAACCACTTAATCCCAACTGAGATCGCGGGGGAGACCGGAGCCTATCCCGGGAACAAGGGGCGCAGACAGGAACCAAGCCCAGGCAGTCACCTACACACCGCAGGTCGCACACACTCACACAACTACAGGGCCAATTTAGACTCACCAGTCAACCTATCCTGCATGCTTTTGGACCGTGGGAGGAACCTGGAGTCCCCGGCGAAAACGGGGAGAGCATGCGAACTCCACACAGAAAGGGCCCTGGACCGAAGCCAGCACTAACCACTGTGCCGTCCTCAGTTTCAAATTCATTCATCATCTCGCGTTCGCTCAAAACCAAAAACTGACGTACGATGTCGACGTGATACGCAGTGACATCTGACGTCAAACTCACATTGTGAAATCAAATGTAATATTACACCAGTTTTTCTGTTAAAGTACTGTGAAGTACTCCTACAATAGTGATTCATTTTCCACATCAGCCGGTTTAAATCTTCATGCATTTGCACCGATTTTTAACTGATTTGTGATTCATCATTACATGCCAGGGCCAGCAGCTCTGCATGGCTCGACCCTCATAAACATTCTCCACACATGCTGTTCAGGCAGTGGCCACAGAAATTCCCCCAGTGAACTTTATGCTTTCTGTCGGAGAGTATGCTGTGTTCTGGCCTTAAACCCTGCATACTACTTTGCAGACTTTGATCCTCTTAACAACAATTGGCATTTCTGGTGGCTGAATATCCATCCATCCGTCATCCAACTGCATGCTTAAAAGCTGTGAATAATAGTAATAATTCTTAAAATTGCAACTATCTAGAATTTCAGCCTAGTTACTCAGCTAAATTACTATTTAAACCTAGAATAATTTCTATAAGGGGCGGCATGGTGGTGCAGTGGTTAGCACTGTCGCCTCACACCTCTGGGACCCGGGTTCGTGTCTCCGCCTGGGTCACATGTGTGTGGAGTTTGCATGTTCTCCCCATGTCGTTGTGGGGTTTCCTCTGGGTACTCCGGTTTCCCCCCACAGTCCAAAAACATGCTGGGGCTAATTGGAGTTGCTGAATTGCCCGTAGGTGTGTGTGTGTGAGTGGATGGTGTGTGAGTGTGCCCTGCGATGGGCTGGCCCCCCATCCTGGGTTGTTCCCTGCCTCGTGCCCATTGATTCTGGGATAGGCTCCGGACCCCCCGCGACCCAATAGGATAAGCGGTTTGGAAAATGGATGGATGGATAATTTCTATATGTGTGATAGAATCAAAAAATATTTTGTTTTACATATAAATCTTCACAAGGTGTATTACACATGGTATTCCCCAGACACCGCCACCCCAACAGATGCTTTGTTTGTTAAGACAATAGCTCAGAAAGTGGTTGATCGATCTTTTGCAGCTTTTACCAAGGTTTGTACAAGCCAAAATTAAATTTTGAAACGGATCCCTGCCACACCCTGCCCTCCTGAACCTCCCGTTTCCTCCCTAGTGTGGTATAACGTGCCATGCCTGTTCCGCGTTTGTTTTACCTCTCCTTCCTGCCCTTGTGTTACTCATTTCAGGTGCCTCTAGTTTGCTCCCTGCTTAGCCTTGTATAAATGTGCTTCTCAGTCCTGCCTTTAATGTTGCTGCTGCTGTTTGCCTGTGTGTTCTTCCCTGCTTATGATTCCCCCGTGATCCAGTTGTGATCCAGTTGTCTTCATATCATGTATTCACATTCCTCAGCTGAGAGTGAACAAAGTTCTGTGGAAAGTATCTGACTACAGATAGACTTTCACCCAGTTCTCTGCGGGAGCTCTGATTACAGAGTGACTCCCCGACTACTTCTGAAGCCCTTCCTTAAGTATCCAGACCAGGTGATGGCATGTTTCTGAAGACTGACTAATTTCGGTCAATGGTTAATTTTAGGGGCATTGCTGACCTTGGTTCTCAAGTCCCCAGCCAATCAGATCACTTTAGGGGGTGGTTGTAATTCCCTTGTTCTACCATGAGAGAATCTCTCTCAGTTTGGTGGGTTGAGCCGAAGTTTCTGTATTTCTCTTAGGAAAAGCTATACTGCCTTAAATCTGAGAGTATAATACTCCTCGTCTCATGCCTATTCAAACGAGACCAAACATGCGTGTATTTGTCCCTAACATCTATGTGTGCTGAGTTATCCTGTTTATAGTGGAAAAGGTGTCTGTGTCTGGAGGCTGACAGCTGTTGTTGCTGTGGATTGATTGTGGAACTCTGGTCACTCCGGGGGTGAAAGGTCTTGCTTTTTCTGTGCTGCTCCAGTTATTCCTATCCAGTCTCTCAGGAGCCGGCAGGCCTTTGCCTTCCTTAAAAGGGGTGGTTTGACGAGTTGAGTCCAGTCTTGCCTGGGCCAGCGGAGCTCTGAAATAGACTGATGCAGGCTGATCAGAGTTGGGGCCTGCAGGACCTATAAGTTTTATGTCCTTACAGAATGTAAGTGGCATCATACTAAACTAGTGGTGTTCGAACTAGCATGGAAAGAGGCTATGGGTAGCTACAAAAAGGCTCTTAGTGCCGCCAAATCATCTAGTATCTATCAGAACTAATTGAAATAAACAAAAATAATCCTAGATTCCTATTTACTATGGTGTCCAAGCTGACTAATAACCAGACCACTGGTTATTTTCCAGTGACGACTTTATGAAACTTTTTGACCAAAAATATGCTCAATTAAACAGAACATTTTGAATATTGAATATTGGTTAACCAGTCAGAACTGATGTACTTAATTTTATCTTCAAATTCATCTACTTGTATGCTAGAACCTGTTCCATCAAAATTATTCAGCGATGCTCCCAGCATTGATTGAACCGCTACTAGCAATAGTTAAACTAAAACATATAATCATATTACCCCAATTTTATCTTCACTGCACTGGCTGCCAGTTAGATTTCGTGTTGACTACAAAACACTGCTCTTAACCTATAAAGCTGTAAATGGTCTTGCACCGCAGTATGTGAGTGACCTCATTTGCGTTCCGAATCATACACTTAGATGACGAGATGGAGGTATTCTATCCGTACCCAGAATAAAGAACATTACCTTTGGGGGAAGAGCATTTGCTCATAAAGCACCACAGCTATGGAATAAACTTCCTATTAGTGTTCGGAACTCAGACACAATCTCTGCTTTTAAGTCAAGGCTTAAGATGTACCTCTTTCGCCAGTCTTTTGGATAGTTAAATCTTCTTTTCTAAGGTGAATGGGAAATCTGGAGGTTCATAGTTATTTGAGATTGAAGGGGAAAGGGGGGATTGGTGCTGTCGTCCTGCCACTCTCGCCGATCACTTAAGCTGTGGATGGGAGGTGGCTTGACGCCAAAACCTCTGTAAACCCTCATGCCTGTGCTTCCTTCCAGGTCACTCTTTTAGGCAGGCTGTCATAGTTGCTTTAGTCCTGCCGGTTAGGTGTAGGGCAATAACTCTTCTCCATCTTCTCTTTTTCGAGCTGATACCGAGCCGACTACACCGTGTGAACCCGCACCTGGACTCCTGGATATAACTACATGAAACCAACTGGGACTTTATAACTATATGAACTCTAATGAATGTCAATGTAAATGCAGTTTCATGCTCCTTGGTCGCCCAGAGGAGGATGGGGTCCCCTTCTGAGTCTAGGTTCCACTCAAGGTTTCTTCCTGCTAGAGGGAGTTTCCTTGCCACTGTCGCCTCAGGCTTTTAAATATAAATATAAATATATAAAATATATAAAATATATTTTTGGCCACAACCGGGATTCGAACCCCGGTCTCCCGTGTGAAAGGCGGCGATCTTACCACTACACTATCCAGCAACTATATAATATAAGGGAGATTTACGGGAAAATACTAATACGGGAGGACGGCGGGAAAGAGAAGTAAAATACGGTAGTTTCCCGGCCAAAACGGGAGGCTCCAGTATCCCTTACATTTTAAGACAGGAAATATAAAATAATATAAATTATATAAAATATAATATAAATAGAAATATAAATATATAAAATATATAAAATATATTTTTGGCCACAACCGGGATTCGAACCCCGGTCTCCCGTGTGAAAGGCGGCGATCTTACCACTACACTATCCAGCAACTATATAATATAAGGGAGATTTACGGGAAAATACTAATACGGGAGGACGGCGGGAAAGAGAAGTAAAATACGGTAGTTTCCCGGTGAGTTTGTCATGGCACCTGACGCCAAATCTACTGCTTAGCTGCTACAGACAGAACTATCTTCAAATCACCACTAGGGGGTGTCAATGCTGCAGCTTCGTTCTATGGTTGATCTTTTTCAAAGACAGTTTTTTTTCTCTCTCTCCACATAATCAACTTAACTGATTAGCGTGCTTTCATAGTAATGGTTTTTAATCCGTGTTAATCTTCTGAACAATGACTAGTAAAGGTTCTATGAGGTTGTCCTACTTACTATGGATTTTAAGTTTTTTATCAAGGTGTTAAAACGTACCACAGTTGCCAGTCCTGTGTTTTATGTCTAGCAATTTGTACAGTTTCTTCAGTATAAACACATGCCATGATCTGTGAGAATCTCCTCCAGAACTCTGCATTTCCTCAAGATCTTTTTGTAATATTGCATCATGGCACTGCTCAGAACAACACAGATGGTGCATAACAACACAAGGGAGTACAAGACAACATGGTGCAGAAACAGTGCGATACAAAGCAGGACAAAACTGGATGATACGTGGTCAGTGGTGGATAAAGTGCAGTAACAGCTGTACAGTGCAGCTGCCGTGGAAATGACTGTTACAGGGGATGCAAAAGCTGCAGGTTTGAATTGTTTGGCGAATGAAGCTGTTCATGAATCTGCTAGTCAGTGTTTGTGGATGGTGGTCAGAGTCCTGGATTATAGACTGAACCTTGTTACTGTGGCAGTTAAAGTACAGCTGGTCAATGGAGGGCAGTTCAGTGCGAATGATGTTCTTAACAGACTTCGCAATGTACTGCCTTCCTGTCATGTGGCTCCACCATACCATAGTACTACTGTAAGAACTAGGGATGTAACGATACATTCAACTCACCATTTGATACGATTCACGATTCTGAGTTCACGATACAATTTTCTCATTTTTTGCAGAATGAGCTGCAGACAAATATATTCAAAAATATTCTTATATTTATCTTTCTGAACTGTTGACACTGTTGTGAACAGTGCAACTGAATTTGAATAAAATACTGTTGAAAAAAATCCCAAATCAAAATAAGTAAATAAAAAAAAATAAATCAAATAAATAAGCTAAGGTTTGCATGTGCAGCTTTTTAGCGTGCTTTGCCCTTTTAATAATCTTCACTCAGCTCACGGTGGTGCCAGTGGACCTGTTTGTGTATGTTATCAGTCTATTACAATGTTTGCATGCAGTTTATGTCTTGTCTGTGCTTTTCTCGCTGTTTCCTCCTCGTTTGTGATTACCGGAAAGCTAATATGCTGCCACACCGCCAATTGAAGATCGGGCGGTGCGTCCATCCATCCATTTTCTGAAACCACTTAATCCCAACTGAGATCGCGGGGGAGACCGGAGCCTATCCCGGGAACAAGGGGCGCAGACAGGAACCAAGCCCAGGCAGTCACCTACACACCGCAGGTCGCACACACTCACACAACTACAGGGCCAATTTAGACTCACCAGTCAACCTATCCTGCATGCTTTTGGACCGTGGGAGGAACCTGGAGTCCCCGGCGAAAACGGGGAGAGCATGCGAACTCCACACAGAAAGGGCCCTGGACCGAAGCCAGCACTAACCACTGTGCCGTCCTCAGTTTCAAATTCATTCATCATCTCGCGTTCGCTCAAAACCAAAAACTGACGTACGATGTCGACGTGATACGCAGTGACATCTGACGTCAAACTCACATTGTGAAATCAAATGTAATATTACACCAGTTTTTCTGTTAAAGTACTGTGAAGTACTCCTACAATAGTGATTCATTTTCCACATCAGCCGGTTTAAATCTTCATGCATTTGCACCGATTTTTAACTGATTTGTGATTCATCATTACATGCCAGGGCCAGCAGCTCTGCATGGCTCGACCCTCATAAACATTCTCCACACATGCTGTTCAGGCAGTGGCCACAGAAATTCCCCCAGTGAACTTTATGCTTTCTGTCGGAGAGTATGCTGTGTTCTGGCCTTAAACCCTGCATACTACTTTGCAGACTTTGATCCTCTTAACAACAATTGGCATTTCTGGTGGCTGAATATCCATCCATCCGTCATCCAACTGCATGCTTAAAAGCTGTGAATAATAGTAATAATTCTTAAAATTGCAACTATCTAGAATTTCAGCCTAGTTACTCAGCTAAATTACTATTTAAACCTAGAATAATTTCTATAAGGGGCGGCATGGTGGTGCAGTGGTTAGCACTGTCGCCTCACACCTCTGGGACCCGGGTTCGTGTCTCCGCCTGGGTCACATGTGTGTGGAGTTTGCATGTTCTCCCCATGTCGTTGTGGGGTTTCCTCTGGGTACTCCGGTTTCCCCCCACAGTCCAAAAACATGCTGGGGCTAATTGGAGTTGCTGAATTGCCCGTAGGTGTGTGTGTGTGAGTGGATGGTGTGTGAGTGTGCCCTGCGATGGGCTGGCCCCCCATCCTGGGTTGTTCCCTGCCTCGTGCCCATTGATTCTGGGATAGGCTCCGGACCCCCCGCGACCCAATAGGATAAGCGGTTTGGAAAATGGATGGATGGATAATTTCTATATGTGTGATAGAATCAAAAAATATTTTGTTTTACATATAAATCTTCACAAGGTGTATTACACATGGTATTCCCCAGACACCGCCACCCCAACAGATGCTTTGTTTGTTAAGACAATAGCTCAGAAAGTGGTTGATCGATCTTTTGCAGCTTTTACCAAGGTTTGTACAAGCCAAAATTAAATTTTGAAACGGATCCCTGCCACACCCTGCCCTCCTGAACCTCCCGTTTCCTCCCTAGTGTGGTATAACGTGCCATGCCTGTTCCGCGTTTGTTTTACCTCTCCTTCCTGCCCTTGTGTTACTCATTTCAGGTGCCTCTAGTTTGCTCCCTGCTTAGCCTTGTATAAATGTGCTTCTCAGTCCTGCCTTTAATGTTGCTGCTGCTGTTTGCCTGTGTGTTCTTCCCTGCTTATGATTCCCCCGTGATCCAGTTGTGATCCAGTTGTCTTCATATCATGTATTCACATTCCTCAGCTGAGAGTGAACAAAGTTCTGTGGAAAGTATCTGACTACAGATAGACTTTCACCCAGTTCTCTGCGGGAGCTCTGATTACAGAGTGACTCCCCGACTACTTCTGAAGCCCTTCCTTAAGTATCCAGACCAGGTGATGGCATGTTTCTGAAGACTGACTAATTTCGGTCAATGGTTAATTTTAGGGGCATTGCTGACCTTGGTTCTCAAGTCCCCAGCCAATCAGATCACTTTAGGGGGTGGTTGTAATTCCCTTGTTCTACCATGAGAGAATCTCTCTCAGTTTGGTGGGTTGAGCCGAAGTTTCTGTATTTCTCTTAGGAAAAGCTATACTGCCTTAAATCTGAGAGTATAATACTCCTCGTCTCATGCCTATTCAAACGAGACCAAACATGCGTGTATTTGTCCCTAACATCTATGTGTGCTGAGTTATCCTGTTTATAGTGGAAAAGGTGTCTGTGTCTGGAGGCTGACAGCTGTTGTTGCTGTGGATTGATTGTGGAACTCTGGTCACTCCGGGGGTGAAAGGTCTTGCTTTTTCTGTGCTGCTCCAGTTATTCCTATCCAGTCTCTCAGGAGCCGGCAGGCCTTTGCCTTCCTTAAAAGGGGTGGTTTGACGAGTTGAGTCCAGTCTTGCCTGGGCCAGCGGAGCTCTGAAATAGACTGATGCAGGCTGATCAGAGTTGGGGCCTGCAGGACCTATAAGTTTTATGTCCTTACAGAATGTAAGTGGCATCATACTAAACTAGTGGTGTTCGAACTAGCATGGAAAGAGGCTATGGGTAGCTACAAAAAGGCTCTTAGTGCCGCCAAATCATCTAGTATCTATCAGAACTAATTGAAATAAACAAAAATAATCCTAGATTCCTATTTACTATGGTGTCCAAGCTGACTAATAACCAGACCACTGGTTATTTTCCAGTGACGACTTTATGAAACTTTTTGACCAAAAATATGCTCAATTAAACAGAACATTTTGAATATTGAATATTGGTTAACCAGTCAGAACTGATGTACTTAATTTTATCTTCAAATTCATCTACTTGTATGCTAGAACCTGTTCCATCAAAATTATTCAGCGATGCTCCCAGCATTGATTGAACCGCTACTAGCAATAGTTAAACTAAAACATATAATCATATTACCCCAATTTTATCTTCACTGCACTGGCTGCCAGTTAGATTTCGTGTTGACTACAAAACACTGCTCTTAACCTATAAAGCTGTAAATGGTCTTGCACCGCAGTATGTGAGTGACCTCATTTGCGTTCCGAATCATACACTTAGATGACGAGATGGAGGTATTCTATCCGTACCCAGAATAAAGAACATTACCTTTGGGGGAAGAGCATTTGCTCATAAAGCACCACAGCTATGGAATAAACTTCCTATTAGTGTTCGGAACTCAGACACAATCTCTGCTTTTAAGTCAAGGCTTAAGATGTACCTCTTTCGCCAGTCTTTTGGATAGTTAAATCTTCTTTTCTAAGGTGAATGGGAAATCTGGAGGTTCATAGTTATTTGAGATTGAAGGGGAAAGGGGGGATTGGTGCTGTCGTCCTGCCACTCTCGCCGATCACTTAAGCTGTGGATGGGAGGTGGCTTGACGCCAAAACCTCTGTAAACCCTCATGCCTGTGCTTCCTTCCAGGTCACTCTTTTAGGCAGGCTGTCATAGTTGCTTTAGTCCTGCCGGTTAGGTGTAGGGCAATAACTCTTCTCCATCTTCTCTTTTTCGAGCTGATACCGAGCCGACTACACCGTGTGAACCCGCACCTGGACTCCTGGATATAACTACATGAAACCAACTGGGACTTTATAACTATATGAACTCTAATGAATGTCAATGTAAATGCAGTTTCATGCTCCTTGGTCGCCCAGAGGAGGATGGGGTCCCCTTCTGAGTCTAGGTTCCACTCAAGGTTTCTTCCTGCTAGAGGGAGTTTCCTTGCCACTGTCGCCTCAGGCTTTTAAATATAAATATAAATATATAAAATATATAAAATATATTTTTGGCCACAACCGGGATTCGAACCCCGGTCTCCCGTGTGAAAGGCGGCGATCTTACCACTACACTATCCAGCAACTATATAATATAAGGGAGATTTACGGGAAAATACTAATACGGGAGGACGGCGGGAAAGAGAAGTAAAATACGGTAGTTTCCCGGCCAAAACGGGAGGCTCCAGTATCCCTTACATTTTAAGACAGGAAATATAAAATAATATAAATTATATAAAATATAATATAAATATAAATATAAATATATAAAATATATAAAATATATTTTTGGCCACAACCGGGATTCGAACCCCGGTCTCCCGTGAGAAAGGCGGCGATCTTACCACTACACTATCCAGCAACTATATAATATAAGGGAGATTTACGGGAAAATACTAATACGGGAGGACGGCGGGAAAGAGAAGTAAAATACGGTAGTTTCCCGGCCAAAACGGGAGACTTGACAGCTATGGCTGTCTCTGGCCACGCCCCCTACAGTCGGTCCGGCCCCTGTTCGCGTGTTCGCGAAAACGACTTCATTTATTTTCTTATTGATTTATCGACAGACTTTTTAGACGTTATAATAACAACACTCTATTGATCCCCCTCTTACTGTCCATGATACACAATGACGAGACACATGTTCACTAATGACGAGAACTATTCTATTTTTCATGCCGGGGGTCCTTCAAATCTTACATTTACAAATCTTGTTCTTGTTCTCTGCTTTCTCCTTTCTCGTTCCCGTAGATATATATTATTATACGGAGATTTACGGAGTCTTCAAAGACGGTCCGGCTCCAGCTCAAGGATCACTGTTGCTGTGGTGTAGATCAGCTGATCTGTAGTAGTCTTCTACGTACATCTTCTAGTAGACCTTCTGAGGGTACTTCACGCATTCTTGGTCGGAGGGTCCAGGTTTCCAGCTTAGCTTATTTCTTATTTCTCAGGTCAGCTGCTCTTGTTTGGGATGTGCTTGACCGGCGTATACGACAGCGTGTACCAGTTCCCACTAATATCCAACAACTTCGCACAGCCATTGAAGAGGAGTGGACCAACATTCCACAGGCCACAATTGACAATCTGATAAACTCTATGCGAAGAAGATGTGTTGCATTGCATGAGGCAAATGGTGGTCACACCAGATACTGACCGGTTCTGAGTCCCCAGACCCCCAATAAAGCAAAAAACTGCACATTCCAGGGTGGCCTTTTATTGTGGGCAGTATAAGGTACACCTGTGCACTACCCATGATGTCAGATCAGCATCTTGATGTGGCACACCTGTGAGGTGGGATGGATTATCTCAGCAAAGCAGAAGTGCTCACTATCACACATTTAGACTGATTTGTGAGAAATGTTTGAGAGAAATGGTAATATTGTGTATCTGGAATGAATTGTAGGTCTTTAAGTCCATCTCATGAAAAATGGGAGCAGAAACAAGAGTGTTGCGTTTATATTTTTGTTCAGTATAGAATAAGCCCAGATTTATGTTTATTCAGTGGAGATAAGTACAACCTCTAAAGATAGGCCTACACCCGTTTTGGCAGTGTCTCCGGATCCCATGACAAATAATGCCTTCAGTACATCCTCCTCAACCCACACTGAAAGCAGAAGTGCTATGGGCTTTGCAAACGGTTTGCCGACATCACTCCTATACGTCCAATGATGACATTCACACCGTCTCCAGGGTGATGTTCCCTGACTCGCAGGGTCACTTGTGGTAAAGATAAAACCGCTTTTCTTGCGCGATTTGGACTCGCTCCATATATTAAAAGGGAGCTTCGTTGTCATGTTTGACGTAAGTATGAACAGGACCATCAAAAGAAAACAACTGGATGTGCATGTCAGGTATTGGGTGAATTATGAGAATGGCTCTCGAGTGCAGTCCTGGTTCTGGGATCACAGTACATGAGCCACTCCACCGCTGAAGACTTACTGGAGAAGTTTAAGGTAAGCCATTCAATAACATTTAAACTCATTAACGAACCCATGATTTTTAAATATCCATGGTTTATCTTTACATGTGTTTAAATGGGAGAACCATATTTATTGGTAAGCATATTTTAAAGATTTTATTGCTGCTTCATGGCTTTTGCTGCAAAAAAAATAGTTCATTGAGGAAATAGAATGTTTAAGTGTTGTGTAGCAACATGTACAGCTGTTGTACAGGCAAAAACTCTGGCTCAGTCCAAAGGAGGTGGATATAGGAATGGCTGTCATCAAGGTGGGACTTCTGTGAATTCACTGGTATCTTTACATACAAATGTATCAAACAATTGTGAAGTAAAAAATATGTGAATAACATGGAGTTTGAGCTGGTTTGATATGTACAGCTGAGGTAGTGTTAACCTTGGGCTGAGTGTGCAGAAAGATTCTGGAAATTTGACAAACCATCTTTTTGTCAGAGACAGTCAGGAGCCAAAGGCAGTGGAAGTGACCTTGGTGTCCTTCAGATTAAAAAAAATTGCCAGATTGTGCTCTCAAAAATGTGCAAAAAGGCCTTGGATAAATGCCCTCTGAAGTACTCGATTGTACATGAGATGACGTGCTTGGACCCAAACAAAATGCACACCAGCCAGATAACTGCCAGCAGAAAAGGAGAAATCTCATGCAGAAGTTTGCGCAGGAGAATCGGTTGGCAGGCAGGATATCTGCTGGTAAATCATAGGATAAGAATAGGATAGTTCAGAATATTATTTTTAAATTATGCTTTTCTTTTTTCACATCTAACTGAATCAGGGACGGATTACAAACCGGGTTAGCGGGGCCGCTGCCCAGGGGCCCTTGGGGTGCAGGGGGCCCGTGGGCCCCAAGCCCAAAACAATTTGCAACGCTTATCAGCAATGTATTTTCGTTTGTCTATTTTAGAGGGCCTACATTCTTTGATCCTCTGCCTACAAGGTCCCCTGACCCTATAGGGAGGGTGTTTGGCTGCCAAGGGCCCTTGACTTGTGGTGGTTGTGGTGGTGGTGCAGGTGGTGGTGGTGGGGGGGGGCCTCGCGAACGTTTTACCCAGGGGCCCACACAACCCATAATCCGTCCCTGAACTGAATAGTGTTAACACGTAGATTTTAGCAGTATTTAGAAGACCGACTCTTGGTGTTTGAAAAGAAGCATCAGCCCAGTTATATTTTCTTTGATGAGCCTAGAGATATCTCAAGATTAAATTAAAATGATTGCACATTTATGGTATCATAGGAAAATTGGGTTATAAATCACTTTCCTATTCTACATGTGATTCTGTGTATTGACATTGTTGATCTGCATCTAATCTACTGTAATTAATGTAATTACAGGTGATGCAATATCCCAGCAGTCTGATAATCACCTGCACAATGAGGCAAAAGGCTTGGATTTTATATCCTTCATTCCTTCAGCACCATCCAAAGTTGATGTCTTTTTACATCAAAAAGTTAGTGGGCCTTATCCTGACCTCTGGATGTTCTGCAAGAACTTGCTGCTGCTGTCCTATGGGCAAGCCGAAGTGGAACGAATAGAGGTGGAGACCTGCAACTTATCAGAGGAAACAGTTGTTGCACAGAGGCTTATATGCGACCATGTCAGAGTGTGTGGGGGAGCAACCAAAGCGCCTCTGACCAAAGGTGAAAGATGAGCGAAAAGCAAAAAAGAAAACTTGAGGAACTCAAGAGGAAGAGAGTCTCACTGGAAAGTGTATGTGAGAGTTTACAAAAGGATGCTGAGCACATGGCAGAGGAAGCAGAGAGTGCTGCTGGAACCAAAAGGGCAACATTACTTACCAAGTCCAATACTCTGAGCCGACGAGCGAAGGAGGAGAAAGAGCAGTTGGTGGTCTTAAATGCAGATACTGAAGAATAGGCTACTGAACTGTGACTCCTAACACATCAAGAGTGAATCGGTGGAAACAAAAATATTTAGGTTCTTTGCATTTTTGGAGTATTTTACTTTCTGTGCCTGTTTGTACATTGTTCACAGCCATAATACTTTATAATTACAAGGTAGTTTTATGTTAGAGCTCTTGCTCCAATAAATATGTGCCTTGTAATTAACTAAATTCTAGGCTATTCAGTTTTTTTTGCCCTCGTGATGGTCGTGGGTTGTGAAAAAAGCCTTCTTCTTAGGGGTACCGCTGGGGCCAGCCGGGCGTATGTCGTGGCTTCAGTGAGTACTTATGTTTGTCATGCTGCCTGTGTACTTTATAGCGGCACAACATATTTCTGCAAATTGCATGCGTCAAATTGTCTGTCTCTCTTAAAAAATATGAAGTGTCACCAAAATTTTAAACGGGGAATCAATCTCAATGAAAAATATTCGTCAAGTAACGTTTCTAAAATAATATAGACATACTAATAATTATATATTAATAAATCGGATGAACGATGCATCCCAAATTGTATCCGCTGCGCACTTCTTAATCAGGGCAATCGCATCGTGGAGGTTTCTGCAGACGCCCAAAAAGACTTACTTAAGAAAACTGTTGCATGATAATTTGTACCATTTTCAAGGGTGGGGGGCGTGCAGTAGATGCCCCCTTTATTTTTGTGCTTCTGCCGTTCAAACCGAGCAGCACTGAGTTTGTCATGGCACCTGACGCCAAATCTACTGCTTAGCTGCTACAGACAGAACTATCTTCAAATCACCACTAGGGGGTGTCAATGCTGCAGCTTCGTTCTATGGTTGATCTTTTTCAAAGACAGTTTTTTTTCTCTCTCTCCACATAATCAACTTAACTGATTAGCGTGCTTTCATAGTAATGGTTTTTAATCCGTGTTAATCTTCTGAACAATGACTAGTAAAGGTTCTATGAGGTTGTCCTACTTACTATGGATTTTAAGTTTTTTATCAAGGTGTTAAAACGTACCACAGTTGCCAGTCCTGTGTTTTATGTCTAGCAATTTGTACAGTTTCTTCAGTATAAACACATGCCATGATCTGTGAGAATCTCCTCCAGAACTCTGCATTTCCTCAAGATCTTTTTGTAATATTGCATCATGGCACTGCTCAGAACAACACAGATGGTGCATAACAACACAAGGGAGTACAAGACAACATGGTGCAGAAACAGTGCGATACAAAGCAGGACAAAACTGGATGATACGTGGTCAGTGGTGGATAAAGTGCAGTAACAGCTGTACAGTGCAGCTGCCGTGGAAATGACTGTTACAGGGGATGCAAAAGCTGCAGGTTTGAATTGTTTGGCGAATGAAGCTGTTCATGAATCTGCTAGTCAGTGTTTGTGGATGGTGGTCAGAGTCCTGGATTATAGACTGAACCTTGTTACTGTGGCAGTTAAAGTACAGCTGGTCAATGGAGGGCAGTTCAGTGCGAATGATGTTCTTAACAGACTTCGCAATGTACTGCCTTCCTGTCATGTGGCTCCACCATACCATAGTACTACTGTAAGAACTAGGGATGTAACGATACATTCAACTCACCATTTGATACGATTCACGATTCTGAGTTCACGATACAATTTTCTCATTTTTTGCAGAATGAGCTGCAGACAAATATATTCAAAAATATTCTTATATTTATCTTTCTGAACTGTTGACACTGTTGTGAACAGTGCAACTGAATTTGAATAAAATACTGTTGAAAAAAATCCCAAATCAAAATAAGTAAATAAAAAAAAATAAATCAAATAAATAAGCTAAGGTTTGCATGTGCAGCTTTTTAGCGTGCTTTGCCCTTTTAATAATCTTCACTCAGCTCACGGTGGTGCCAGTGGACCTGTTTGTGTATGTTATCAGTCTATTACAATGTTTGCATGCAGTTTATGTCTTGTCTGTGCTTTTCTCGCTGTTTCCTCCTCGTTTGTGATTACCGGAAAGCTAATATGCTGCCACACCGCCAATTGAAGATCGGGCGGTGCGTCCATCCATCCATTTTCTGAAACCACTTAATCCCAACTGAGATCGCGGGGGAGACCGGAGCCTATCCCGGGAACAAGGGGCGCAGACAGGAACCAAGCCCAGGCAGTCACCTACACACCGCAGGTCGCACACACTCACACAACTACAGGGCCAATTTAGACTCACCAGTCAACCTATCCTGCATGCTTTTGGACCGTGGGAGGAACCTGGAGTCCCCGGCGAAAACGGGGAGAGCATGCGAACTCCACACAGAAAGGGCCCTGGACCGAAGCCAGCACTAACCACTGTGCCGTCCTCAGTTTCAAATTCATTCATCATCTCGCGTTCGCTCAAAACCAAAAACTGACGTACGATGTCGACGTGATACGCAGTGACATCTGACGTCAAACTCACATTGTGAAATCAAATGTAATATTACACCAGTTTTTCTGTTAAAGTACTGTGAAGTACTCCTACAATAGTGATTCATTTTCCACATCAGCCGGTTTAAATCTTCATGCATTTGCACCGATTTTTAACTGATTTGTGATTCATCATTACATGCCAGGGCCAGCAGCTCTGCATGGCTCGACCCTCATAAACATTCTCCACACATGCTGTTCAGGCAGTGGCCACAGAAATTCCCCCAGTGAACTTTATGCTTTCTGTCGGAGAGTATGCTGTGTTCTGGCCTTAAACCCTGCATACTACTTTGCAGACTTTGATCCTCTTAACAACAATTGGCATTTCTGGTGGCTGAATATCCATCCATCCGTCATCCAACTGCATGCTTAAAAGCTGTGAATAATAGTAATAATTCTTAAAATTGCAACTATCTAGAATTTCAGCCTAGTTACTCAGCTAAATTACTATTTAAACCTAGAATAATTTCTATAAGGGGCGGCATGGTGGTGCAGTGGTTAGCACTGTCGCCTCACACCTCTGGGACCCGGGTTCTTGTCTCCGCCTGGGTCACATGTGTGTGGAGTTTGCATGTTCTCCCCATGTCGTTGTGGGGTTTCCTCTGGGTACTCCGGTTTCCCCCCACAGTCCAAAAACATGCTGGGGCTAATTGGAGTTGCTGAATTGCCCGTAGGTGTGTGTGTGTGAGTGGATGGTGTGTGAGTGTGCCCTGCGATGGGCTGGCCCCCCATCCTGGGTTGTTCCCTGCCTCGTGCCCATTGATTCTGGGATAGGCTCCGGACCCCCCGCGACCCAATAGGATAAGCGGTTTGGAAAATGGATGGATGGATAATTTCTATATGTGTGATAGAATCAAAAAATATTTTGTTTTACATATAAATCTTCACAAGGTGTATTACACATGGTATTCCCCAGACACCGCCACCCCAACAGATGCTTTGTTTGTTAAGACAATAGCTCAGAAAGTGGTTGATCGATCTTTTGCAGCTTTTACCAAGGTTTGTACAAGCCAAAATTAAATTTTGAAACGGATCCCTGCCACACCCTGCCCTCCTGAACCTCCCGTTTCCTCCCTAGTGTGGTATAACGTGCCATGCCTGTTCCGCGTTTGTTTTACCTCTCCTTCCTGCCCTTGTGTTACTCATTTCAGGTGCCTCTAGTTTGCTCCCTGCTTAGCCTTGTATAAATGTGCTTCTCAGTCCTGCCTTTAATGTTGCTGCTGCTGTTTGCCTGTGTGTTCTTCCCTGCTTATGATTCCCCCGTGATCCAGTTGTGATCCAGTTGTCTTCATATCATGTATTCACATTCCTCAGCTGAGAGTGAACAAAGTTCTGTGGAAAGTATCTGACTACAGATAGACTTTCACCCAGTTCTCTGCGGGAGCTCTGATTACAGAGTGACTCCCCGACTACTTCTGAAGCCCTTCCTTAAGTATCCAGACCAGGTGATGGCATGTTTCTGAAGACTGACTAATTTCGGTCAATGGTTAATTTTAGGGGCATTGCTGACCTTGGTTCTCAAGTCCCCAGCCAATCAGATCACTTTAGGGGGTGGTTGTAATTCCCTTGTTCTACCATGAGAGAATCTCTCTCAGTTTGGTGGGTTGAGCCGAAGTTTCTGTATTTCTCTTAGGAAAAGCTATACTGCCTTAAATCTGAGAGTATAATACTCCTCGTCTCATGCCTATTCAAACGAGACCAAACATGCGTGTATTTGTCCCTAACATCTATGTGTGCTGAGTTATCCTGTTTATAGTGGAAAAGGTGTCTGTGTCTGGAGGCTGACAGCTGTTGTTGCTGTGGATTGATTGTGGAACTCTGGTCACTCCGGGGGTGAAAGGTCTTGCTTTTTCTGTGCTGCTCCAGTTATTCCTATCCAGTCTCTCAGGAGCCGGCAGGCCTTTGCCTTCCTTAAAAGGGGTGGTTTGACGAGTTGAGTCCAGTCTTGCCTGGGCCAGCGGAGCTCTGAAATAGACTGATGCAGGCTGATCAGAGTTGGGGCCTGCAGGACCTATAAGTTTTATGTCCTTACAGAATGTAAGTGGCATCATACTAAACTAGTGGTGTTCGAACTAGCATGGAAAGAGGCTATGGGTAGCTACAAAAAGGCTCTTAGTGCCGCCAAATCATCTAGTATCTATCAGAACTAATTGAAATAAACAAAAATAATCCTAGATTCCTATTTACTATGGTGTCCAAGCTGACTAATAACCAGACCACTGGTTATTTTCCAGTGACGACTTTATGAAACTTTTTGACCAAAAATATGCTCAATTAAACAGAACATTTTGAATATTGAATATTGGTTAACCAGTCAGAACTGATGTACTTAATTTTATCTTCAAATTCATCTACTTGTATGCTAGAACCTGTTCCATCAAAATTATTCAGCGATGCTCCCAGCATTGATTGAACCGCTACTAGCAATAGTTAAACTAAAACATATAATCATATTACCCCAATTTTATCTTCACTGCACTGGCTGCCAGTTAGATTTCGTGTTGACTACAAAACACTGCTCTTAACCTATAAAGCTGTAAATGGTCTTGCACCGCAGTATGTGAGTGACCTCATTTGCGTTCCGAATCATACACTTAGATGACGAGATGGAGGTATTCTATCCGTACCCAGAATAAAGAACATTACCTTTGGGGGAAGAGCATTTGCTCATAAAGCACCACAGCTATGGAATAAACTTCCTATTAGTGTTCGGAACTCAGACACAATCTCTGCTTTTAAGTCAAGGCTTAAGATGTACCTCTTTCGCCAGTCTTTTGGATAGTTAAATCTTCTTTTCTAAGGTGAATGGGAAATCTGGAGGTTCATAGTTATTTGAGATTGAAGGGGAAAGGGGGGATTGGTGCTGTCGTCCTGCCACTCTCGCCGATCACTTAAGCTGTGGATGGGAGGTGGCTTGACGCCAAAACCTCTGTAAACCCTCATGCCTGTGCTTCCTTCCAGGTCACTCTTTTAGGCAGGCTGTCATAGTTGCTTTAGTCCTGCCGGTTAGGTGTAGGGCAATAACTCTTCTCCATCTTCTCTTTTTCGAGCTGATACCGAGCCGACTACACCGTGTGAACCCGCACCTGGACTCCTGGATATAACTACATGAAACCAACTGGGACTTTATAACTATATGAACTCTAATGAATGTCAATGTAAATGCAGTTTCATGCTCCTTGGTCGCCCAGAGGAGGATGGGGTCCCCTTCTGAGTCTAGGTTCCACTCAAGGTTTCTTCCTGCTAGAGGGAGTTTCCTTGCCACTGTCGCCTCAGGCTTTTAAATATAAATATAAATATATAAAATATATAAAATATATTTTTGGCCACAACCGGGATTCGAACCCCGGTCTCCCGTGTGAAAGGCGGCGATCTTACCACTACACTATCCAGCAACTATATAATATAAGGGAGATTTACGGGAAAATACTAATACGGGAGGACGGCGGGAAAGAGAAGTAAAATACGGTAGTTTCCCGGCCAAAACGGGAGACTTGACAGCTATGGCTGTCTCTGGCCACGCCCCCTACAGTCGGTCCGGCCCCTGTTCGCGTGTTCGCGAAAACGACTTCATTTATTTTCTTATTGATTTATCGACAGACTTTTTAGACGTTATAATAACAACACTCTATTGATCCCCCTCTTACTGTCCATGATACACAATGACGAGACACATGTTCACTAATGACGAGAACTATTCTATTTTTCATGCCGGGGGTCCTTCAAATCTTACATTTACAAATCTTGTTCTTGTTCTCTGCTTTCTCCTTTCTCGTTCCCGTAGATATATATTATTATACGGAGATTTACGGAGTCTTCAAAGACGGTCCGGCTCCAGCTCAAGGATCACTGTTGCTGTGGTGTAGATCAGCTGATCTGTAGTAGTCTTCTACGTACATCTTCTAGTAGACCTTCTGAGGGTACTTCACGCATTCTTGGTCGGAGGGTCCAGGTTTCCAGCTTAGCTTATTTCTTATTTCTCAGGTCAGCTGCTCTTGTTTGGGATGTGCTTGACCGGCGTATACGACAGCGTGTACCAGTTCCCACTAATATCCAACAACTTCGCACAGCCAATGAAGAGGAGTGGACCAACATTCCACAGGCCACAATTGACAATCTGATAAACTCTATGCGAAGAAGATGTGTTGCATTGCATGAGGCAAATGGTGGTCACACCAGATACTGACCGGTTCTGAGTCCCCAGACCCCCAATAAAGCAAAAAACTGCACATTCCAGGGTGGCCTTTTATTGTGGGCAGTATAAGGTACACCTGTGCACTACCCATGATGTCAGATCAGCATCTTGATGTGGCACACCTGTGAGGTGGGATGGATTATCTCAGCAAAGCAGAAGTGCTCACTATCACACATTTAGACTGATTTGTGAGAAATGTTTGAGAGAAATGGTAATATTGTGTATCTGGAATGAATTGTAGGTCTTTAAGTCCATCTCATGAAAAATGGGAGCAGAAACAAGAGTGTTGCGTTTATATTTTTGTTCAGTATAGAATAAGCCCAGATTTATGTTTATTCAGTGGAGATAAGTACAACCTCTAAAGATAGGCCTACACCCGTTTTGGCAGTGTCTCCGGATCCCATGACAAATAATGCCTTCAGTACATCCTCCTCAACCCACACTGAAAGCAGAAGTGCTATGGGCTTTGCAAACGGTTTGCCGACATCACTCCTATACGTCCAATGATGACATTCACACCGTCTCCAGGGTGATGTTCCCTGACTCGCAGGGTCACTTGTGGTAAAGATAAAACCGCTTTTCTTGCGCGATTTGGACTCGCTCCATATATTAAAAGGGAGCTTCGTTGTCATGTTTGACGTAAGTATGAACAGGACCATCAAAAGAAAACAACTGGATGTGCATGTCAGGTATTGGGTGAATTATGAGAATGGCTCTCGAGTGCAGTCCTGGTTCTGGGATCACAGTACATGAGCCACTCCACCGCTGAAGACTTACTGGAGAAGTTTAAGGTAAGCCATTCAATAACATTTAAACTCATTAACGAACCCATGATTTTTAAATATCCATGGTTTATCTTTACATGTGTTTAAATGGGAGAACCATATTTATTGGTAAGCATATTTTAAAGATTTTATTGCTGCTTCATGGCTTTTGCTGCAAAAAAAATAGTTCATTGAGGAAATAGAATGTTTAAGTGTTGTGTAGCAACATGTACAGCTGTTGTACAGGCAAAAACTCTGGCTCAGTCCAAAGGAGGTGGATATAGGAATGGCTGTCATCAAGGTGGGACTTCTGTGAATTCACTGGTATCTTTACATACAAATGTATCAAACAATTGTGAAGTAAAAAATATGTGAATAACATGGAGTTTGAGCTGGTTTGATATGTACAGCTGAGGTAGTGTTAACCTTGGGCTGAGTGTGCAGAAAGATTCTGGAAATTTGACAAACCATCTTTTTGTCAGAGACAGTCAGGAGCCAAAGGCAGTGGAAGTGACCTTGGTGTCCTTCAGATTAAAAAAAATTGCCAGATTGTGCTCTCAAAAATGTGCAAAAAGGCCTTGGATAAATGCCCTCTGAAGTACTCGATTGTACATGAGATGACGTGCTTGGACCCAAACAAAATGCACACCAGCCAGATAACTGCCAGCAGAAAAGGAGAAATCTCATGCAGAAGTTTGCGCAGGAGAATCGGTTGGCAGGCAGGATATCTGCTGGTAAATCATAGGATAAGAATAGGATAGTTCAGAATATTATTTTTAAATTATGCTTTTCTTTTTTCACATCTAACTGAATCAGGGACGGATTACAAACCGGGTTAGCGGGGCCGCTGCCCAGGGGCCCTTGGGGTGCAGGGGGCCCGTGGGCCCCAAGCCCAAAACAATTTGCAACGCTTATCAGCAATGTATTTTCGTTTGTCTATTTTAGAGGGCCTACATTCTTTGATCCTCTGCCTACAAGGTCCCCTGACCCTATAGGGAGGGTGTTTGGCTGCCAAGGGCCCTTGACTTGTGGTGGTTGTGGTGGTGGTGCAGGTGGTGGTGGTGGGGGGGGGCCTCGCGAACGTTTTACCCAGGGGCCCACACAACCCATAATCCGTCCCTGAACTGAATAGTGTTAACACGTAGATTTTAGCAGTATTTAGAAGACCGACTCTTGGTGTTTGAAAAGAAGCATCAGCCCAGTTATATTTTCTTTGATGAGCCTAGAGATATCTCAAGATTAAATTAAAATGATTGCACATTTATGGTATCATAGGAAAATTGGGTTATAAATCACTTTCCTATTCTACATGTGATTCTGTGTATTGACATTGTTGATCTGCATCTAATCTACTGTAATTAATGTAATTACAGGTGATGCAATATCCCAGCAGTCTGATAATCACCTGCACAATGAGGCAAAAGGCTTGGATTTTATATCCTTCATTCCTTCAGCACCATCCAAAGTTGATGTCTTTTTACATCAAAAAGTTAGTGGGCCTTATCCTGACCTCTGGATGTTCTGCAAGAACTTGCTGCTGCTGTCCTATGGGCAAGCCGAAGTGGAACGAATAGAGGTGGAGACCTGCAACTTATCAGAGGAAACAGTTGTTGCACAGAGGCTTATATGCGACCATGTCAGAGTGTGTGGGGGAGCAACCAAAGCGCCTCTGACCAAAGGTGAAAGATGAGCGAAAAGCAAAAAAGAAAACTTGAGGAACTCAAGAGGAAGAGAGTCTCACTGGAAAGTGTATGTGAGAGTTTACAAAAGGATGCTGAGCACATGGCAGAGGAAGCAGAGAGTGCTGCTGGAACCAAAAGGGCAACATTACTTACCAAGTCCAATACTCTGAGCCGACGAGCGAAGGAGGAGAAAGAGCAGTTGGTGGTCTTAAATGCAGATACTGAAGAATAGGCTACTGAACTGTGACTCCTAACACATCAAGAGTGAATCGGTGGAAACAAAAATATTTAGGTTCTTTGCATTTTTGGAGTATTTTACTTTCTGTGCCTGTTTGTACATTGTTCACAGCCATAATACTTTATAATTACAAGGTAGTTTTATGTTAGAGCTCTTGCTCCAATAAATATGTGCCTTGTAATTAACTAAATTCTAGGCTATTCAGTTTTTTTTGCCCTCGTGATGGTCGTGGGTTGTGAAAAAAGCCTTCTTCTTAGGGGTACCGCTGGGGCCAGCCGGGCGTATGTCGTGGCTTCAGTGAGTACTTATGTTTGTCATGCTGCCTGTGTACTTTATAGCGGCACAACATATTTCTGCAAATTGCATGCGTCAAATTGTCTGTCTCTCTTAAAAAATATGAAGTGTCACCAAAATTTTAAACGGGGAATCAATCTCAATGAAAAATATTCGTCAAGTAACGTTTCTAAAATAATATAGACATACTAATAATTATATATTAATAAATCGGATGAACGATGCATCCCAAATTGTATCCGCTGCGCACTTCTTAATCAGGGCAATCGCATCGTGGAGGTTTCTGCAGACGCCCAAAAAGACTTACTTAAGAAAACTGTTGCATGATAATTTGTACCATTTTCAAGGGTGGGGGGCGTGCAGTAGATGCCCCCTTTATTTTTGTGCTTCTGCCGTTCAAACCGAGCAGCACTGAGTTTGTCATGGCACCTGACGCCAAATCTACTGCTTAGCTGCTACAGACAGAACTATCTTCAAATCACCACTAGGGGGTGTCAATGCTGCAGCTTCGTTCTATGGTTGATCTTTTTCAAAGACAGTTTTTTTTCTCTCTCTCCACATAATCAACTTAACTGATTAGCGTGCTTTCATAGTAATGGTTTTTAATCCGTGTTAATCTTCTGAACAATGACTAGTAAAGGTTCTATGAGGTTGTCCTACTTACTATGGATTTTAAGTTTTTTATCAAGGTGTTAAAACGTACCACAGTTGCCAGTCCTGTGTTTTATGTCTAGCAATTTGTACAGTTTCTTCAGTATAAACACATGCCATGATCTGTGAGAATCTCCTCCAGAACTCTGCATTTCCTCAAGATCTTTTTGTAATATTGCATCATGGCACTGCTCAGAACAACACAGATGGTGCATAACAACACAAGGGAGTACAAGACAACATGGTGCAGAAACAGTGCGATACAAAGCAGGACAAAACTGGATGATACGTGGTCAGTGGTGGATAAAGTGCAGTAACAGCTGTACAGTGCAGCTGCCGTGGAAATGACTGTTACAGGGGATGCAAAAGCTGCAGGTTTGAATTGTTTGGCGAATGAAGCTGTTCATGAATCTGCTAGTCAGTGTTTGTGGATGGTGGTCAGAGTCCTGGATTATAGACTGAACCTTGTTACTGTGGCAGTTAAAGTACAGCTGGTCAATGGAGGGCAGTTCAGTGCGAATGATGTTCTTAACAGACTTCGCAATGTACTGCCTTCCTGTCATGTGGCTCCACCATACCATAGTACTACTGTAAGAACTAGGGATGTAACGATACATTCAACTCACCATTTGATACGATTCACGATTCTGAGTTCACGATACAATTTTCTCATTTTTTGCAGAATGAGCTGCAGACAAATATATTCAAAAATATTCTTATATTTATCTTTCTGAACTGTTGACACTGTTGTGAACAGTGCAACTGAATTTGAATAAAATACTGTTGAAAAAAATCCCAAATCAAAATAAGTAAATAAAAAAAAATAAATCAAATAAATAAGCTAAGGTTTGCATGTGCAGCTTTTTAGCGTGCTTTGCCCTTTTAATAATCTTCACTCAGCTCACGGTGGTGCCAGTGGACCTGTTTGTGTATGTTATCAGTCTATTACAATGTTTGCATGCAGTTTATGTCTTGTCTGTGCTTTTCTCGCTGTTTCCTCCTCGTTTGTGATTACCGGAAAGCTAATATGCTGCCACACCGCCAATTGAAGATCGGGCGGTGCGTCCATCCATCCATTTTCTGAAACCACTTAATCCCAACTGAGATCGCGGGGGAGACCGGAGCCTATCCCGGGAACAAGGGGCGCAGACAGGAACCAAGCCCAGGCAGTCACCTACACACCGCAGGTCGCACACACTCACACAACTACAGGGCCAATTTAGACTCACCAGTCAACCTATCCTGCATGCTTTTGGACCGTGGGAGGAACCTGGAGTCCCCGGCGAAAACGGGGAGAGCATGCGAACTCCACACAGAAAGGGCCCTGGACCGAAGCCAGCACTAACCACTGTGCCGTCCTCAGTTTCAAATTCATTCATCATCTCGCGTTCGCTCAAAACCAAAAACTGACGTACGATGTCGACGTGATACGCAGTGACATCTGACGTCAAACTCACATTGTGAAATCAAATGTAATATTACACCAGTTTTTCTGTTAAAGTACTGTGAAGTACTCCTACAATAGTGATTCATTTTCCACATCAGCCGGTTTAAATCTTCATGCATTTGCACCGATTTTTAACTGATTTGTGATTCATCATTACATGCCAGGGCCAGCAGCTCTGCATGGCTCGACCCTCATAAACATTCTCCACACATGCTGTTCAGGCAGTGGCCACAGAAATTCCCCCAGTGAACTTTATGCTTTCTGTCGGAGAGTATGCTGTGTTCTGGCCTTAAACCCTGCATACTACTTTGCAGACTTTGATCCTCTTAACAACAATTGGCATTTCTGGTGGCTGAATATCCATCCATCCGTCATCCAACTGCATGCTTAAAAGCTGTGAATAATAGTAATAATTCTTAAAATTGCAACTATCTAGAATTTCAGCCTAGTTACTCAGCTAAATTACTATTTAAACCTAGAATAATTTCTATAAGGGGCGGCATGGTGGTGCAGTGGTTAGCACTGTCGCCTCACACCTCTGGGACCCGGGTTCGTGTCTCCGCCTGGGTCACATGTGTGTGGAGTTTGCATGTTCTCCCCATGTCGTTGTGGGGTTTCCTCTGGGTACTCCGGTTTCCCCCCACAGTCCAAAAACATGCTGGGGCTAATTGGAGTTGCTGAATTGCCCGTAGGTGTGTGTGTGTGAGTGGATGGTGTGTGAGTGTGCCCTGCGATGGGCTGGCCCCCCATCCTGGGTTGTTCCCTGCCTCGTGCCCATTGATTCTGGGATAGGCTCCGGACCCCCCGCGACCCAATAGGATAAGCGGTTTGGAAAATGGATGGATGGATAATTTCTATATGTGTGATAGAATCAAAAAATATTTTGTTTTACATATAAATCTTCACAAGGTGTATTACACATGGTATTCCCCAGACACCGCCACCCCAACAGATGCTTTGTTTGTTAAGACAATAGCTCAGAAAGTGGTTGATCGATCTTTTGCAGCTTTTACCAAGGTTTGTACAAGCCAAAATTAAATTTTGAAACGGATCCCTGCCACACCCTGCCCTCCTGAACCTCCCGTTTCCTCCCTAGTGTGGTATAACGTGCCATGCCTGTTCCGCGTTTGTTTTACCTCTCCTTCCTGCCCTTGTGTTACTCATTTCAGGTGCCTCTAGTTTGCTCCCTGCTTAGCCTTGTATAAATGTGCTTCTCAGTCCTGCCTTTAATGTTGCTGCTGCTGTTTGCCTGTGTGTTCTTCCCTGCTTATGATTCCCCCGTGATCCAGTTGTGATCCAGTTGTCTTCATATCATGTATTCACATTCCTCAGCTGAGAGTGAACAAAGTTCTGTGGAAAGTATCTGACTACAGATAGACTTTCACCCAGTTCTCTGCGGGAGCTCTGATTACAGAGTGACTCCCCGACTACTTCTGAAGCCCTTCCTTAAGTATCCAGACCAGGTGATGGCATGTTTCTGAAGACTGACTAATTTCGGTCAATGGTTAATTTTAGGGGCATTGCTGACCTTGGTTCTCAAGTCCCCAGCCAATCAGATCACTTTAGGGGGTGGTTGTAATTCCCTTGTTCTACCATGAGAGAATCTCTCTCAGTTTGGTGGGTTGAGCCGAAGTTTCTGTATTTCTCTTAGGAAAAGCTATACTGCCTTAAATCTGAGAGTATAATACTCCTCGTCTCATGCCTATTCAAACGAGACCAAACATGCGTGTATTTGTCCCTAACATCTATGTGTGCTGAGTTATCCTGTTTATAGTGGAAAAGGTGTCTGTGTCTGGAGGCTGACAGCTGTTGTTGCTGTGGATTGATTGTGGAACTCTGGTCACTCCGGGGGTGAAAGGTCTTGCTTTTTCTGTGCTGCTCCAGTTATTCCTATCCAGTCTCTCAGGAGCCGGCAGGCCTTTGCCTTCCTTAAAAGGGGTGGTTTGACGAGTTGAGTCCAGTCTTGCCTGGGCCAGCGGAGCTCTGAAATAGACTGATGCAGGCTGATCAGAGTTGGGGCCTGCAGGACCTATAAGTTTTATGTCCTTACAGAATGTAAGTGGCATCATACTAAACTAGTGGTGTTCGAACTAGCATGGAAAGAGGCTATGGGTAGCTACAAAAAGGCTCTTAGTGCCGCCAAATCATCTAGTATCTATCAGAACTAATTGAAATAAACAAAAATAATCCTAGATTCCTATTTACTATGGTGTCCAAGCTGACTAATAACCAGACCACTGGTTATTTTCCAGTGACGACTTTATGAAACTTTTTGACCAAAAATATGCTCAATTAAACAGAACATTTTGAATATTGAATATTGGTTAACCAGTCAGAACTGATGTACTTAATTTTATCTTCAAATTCATCTACTTGTATGCTAGAACCTGTTCCATCAAAATTATTCAGCGATGCTCCCAGCATTGATTGAACCGCTACTAGCAATAGTTAAACTAAAACATATAATCATATTACCCCAATTTTATCTTCACTGCACTGGCTGCCAGTTAGATTTCGTGTTGACTACAAAACACTGCTCTTAACCTATAAAGCTGTAAATGGTCTTGCACCGCAGTATGTGAGTGACCTCATTTGCGTTCCGAATCATACACTTAGATGACGAGATGGAGGTATTCTATCCGTACCCAGAATAAAGAACATTACCTTTGGGGGAAGAGCATTTGCTCATAAAGCACCACAGCTATGGAATAAACTTCCTATTAGTGTTCGGAACTCAGACACAATCTCTGCTTTTAAGTCAAGGCTTAAGATGTACCTCTTTCGCCAGTCTTTTGGATAGTTAAATCTTCTTTTCTAAGGTGAATGGGAAATCTGGAGGTTCATAGTTATTTGAGATTGAAGGGGAAAGGGGGGATTGGTGCTGTCGTCCTGCCACTCTCGCCGATCACTTAAGCTGTGGATGGGAGGTGGCTTGACGCCAAAACCTCTGTAAACCCTCATGCCTGTGCTTCCTTCCAGGTCACTCTTTTAGGCAGGCTGTCATAGTTGCTTTAGTCCTGCCGGTTAGGTGTAGGGCAATAACTCTTCTCCATCTTCTCTTTTTCGAGCTGATACCGAGCCGACTACACCGTGTGAACCCGCACCTGGACTCCTGGATATAACTACATGAAACCAACTGGGACTTTATAACTATATGAACTCTAATGAATGTCAATGTAAATGCAGTTTCATGCTCCTTGGTCGCCCAGAGGAGGATGGGGTCCCCTTCTGAGTCTAGGTTCCACTCAAGGTTTCTTCCTGCTAGAGGGAGTTTCCTTGCCACTGTCGCCTCAGGCTTGCTTGGTGGGGTTCTGGCCGGTTAAATGTAAAGTGCTTTGTGACAATGCATGTCGTTAAAAGCGCTATATAAATAAAATTGAATTGAATTGAAGTGCTTCCTCAGATTCATTTTTAAATGTTCTCCAGCTAATTTCCACTATGGCCACGAGTTCTAGTATTTTAAATTAATATTGAAATGGTCATTTGGCTGAACAGCATCCCGACCTGTTAGAATCTTATATACCTGGATCATGTCCCCCCATAGTCTCCTTTGCTTGAGGCTAAACAGATTCAGCTCAGCGAACCTCTCCTCATAAGACATTCCTCTAAGTGCAGGAATCATTCTAGTCATCCTACGTTGCACCTTTTCCAAGGCAGCAATGTCCTTCTGAAGGTATGGTGACCAAACCTGCACACAGTATTCTAGGTGGGATCTTACCAAGGAATTATATAATCGTAGCATCACTTCTCTTGACTTACATCTCTAGGTGTGTGGAGTTTAATCCAACATCCTTTTGCCTTTTTTTAATGCTTCCCCACACTGGCAAGAGTGGGACATGGAAGTATCAACATACACACCGAGATCTTTCTCGTAATCAGCTACCTTTATTTCAGTGGAACCCATAAAATATCTGTACTTTACTATATTTACTATATTTCTGCTCCCTGCATGGATTACCTTATATTTATCTATGTTAAATTTCATCTGCCACGTATGAGCCCAGTCGCTAATTAAATCCAGATCCTGTTGTAGCCTCTCTGGACATGAGACATGATCTAACATCAATCAGAAGATACCACACCAGCAGATAATGATTTCTGGAATAGTAAAGTTAAAGGTTGGCTAATAATACCCCTCATCTCTTTTAAAACTATAGATAAGATGCCATCAGGGCCTTGCGATTTATTTATTTTGAGCTTAGCTAGGCTTTGTACCACATCAGCCTCAGTTATACATATATTGGTCATAGACATCGTTGTATTTGTACTAAATGGTGGTAAGCTATTCTACTGTGAACAGCCATTGTAAAATAATCATTAAACTCATTTATATCAATTTCATTTTCAATTATAAGGCCCTTACTATCCTGCAAATGAGTGATTTTCAGCTTTTAGAGCTCTTTCGGAGTTAAAATATTGGAAGAAACTTTTAACGTCATCCTTATAACTGTTATTAACTAAACCTGTAGACTTAGATACTCCTGCTTTATTTTGAAATCATTAGTTAATTTCCATTTGTGGAAGAAAGCCCTTTTGCTCCTGACTTTATTCTTAATTTTCGTAGTAAACCACCTGTGACATCGCGTGCTGGACGAACAGGCAGGAAGCGAGGAATCAAGGATCCGGGAAACGGAGAGTCGGGAATGAGGGTTTATTGATGAAAACAGGTACCAACAGCGAGAGATTTCAATGACAGGACTGGGGAAACAGACTTGAATGTGGACTAAATACACAGGACATACTCAAACTGACAGAAAACAGCTGGTTACAATCGGGGCAGCACACATGGTTAATGAGGGGGCGTGGCACACACGAGGATCGTACAAGCAGGTCATGACACCAGCTTGGTTGCAGTTTCCTAGATTTAGTTTTTCTGGAAACGGGTATGAAGTTCTTTTGCACTTGCAACAATGTGCTTTTAAAAAATTCCCATGCCTCTTCCACAGTATTGCTATTTAACTCCATCCGATTTACAGTTTCTAGTTTCAGTCTCATACCATTGAATTACCCTTCCTAACATTGTATACTTTTGTTTTGGACTTGGTTGAAGACTCAGGCAGCAGGAGTTGCCCCAACGTTGGTATGTCCTTATCCATAAGGGGGAGTAAACGTTCTGGTTTCCCGACCTTATAGATGAAGGAGTTGGGGGATGTTGCCAGTGACCTGCCGGATTCCAGGCAGAACAGGCCTCGCTATGCCACAGCCCTTCAGAGACTGGGCCTTCCGTGCAGAACCTCTGCATCCAAATTAGACCAGTTGTTTAACAAAACCCTAAAATGGGGTTATTTTTGACATGGAACGGGACTTTGATTCAACAACCCATTACTTAGTTGCGGCAAGTACCCAATATCAAGTATAGCTGCAAAGAATCTGCCAGAGATTTTCAGAGAAGTTCCCCAGATGCATGGACTGGACTAAGGTGCGTCAGATTAAACAGGAGCCTGGTAAATTCTGTGAGCCCCACGCCAAGTGACTGATGGAAACATACTCCAGCTACAGTGAGATGGACCCTCCAGCGGACCGAGAGTGGGATTCCCTCTGGGAGCGACAACTCGTGCAGTTGCTGGTGGATGAGCTGCAAACAGACATCAAGAAGGACTTCCAACCTCACAATCATTTACCAAACCACTTCAGGTAACTTGTAAAGATGTAGGTATTGGAGTATTCACACATTCATTTGCAGTGTCCACCTCCTGTCCGGTAAATTTGGCAGGACAAAATTTGAATAACCTATAGGCCAGACTCATGAATGCGGCTGAACGAGTAAAGGTAGAACAGGTGGCCAATCCTGTTATACAGTCCTAGTAGATTGAGAACCACCTGATTGCAACTGTAGTTGGAATCAAGGGCTGAGCAGCATGGTGGCCTGGGGGACAATTATGAAAACACAGACCCACTGATATCCTTAAAACCCACAATCAAAAGAGGAGTCAGGATGGCCAGTGACATGTGCTGGCTAAATGGGGACAACAAAGAGAGAACAGAACAAGGCAGGGAGGGATTCTGACACAGGTGCCATGCTACTTTGTTTAAATATGCTGTAATGTTTTAGTGCAAGCCTTAGACAATGGAATCTCTGAATGACGCCGCAGTCTGGCTCTTTCTGAAGGTCCTATACTGTAACCGTCCTGAGAAGTTGTTTGCATGCACTTGCTGCCTTGACACTTGTTGATGTGCGTGTGCCCTGCTCGAGCAGTAAAGGGGAGATCACATGCAGAGCTGATTTTCTGTAGTTCCTTAGAATAAAAATAGAATATTCTCTTCAAATAGGAACACATGCTGCGTTTGATTATTTCACTCCAACTCGGACAAAAACGTCACGAAAAACATCACTTCCCATTAGAAACGCCTCTTTTATGACGTTAATGTCTGACAGAATCTTCTTGTCCGAGTTGCCCCTGTGACGTAATTTCAACATGGCGGCTTACACACTCAACATTAATTCTATTTTACAAATCCTTAAAAATGTTTATTTTGTTAAATTTATTATTATCCCATCCATCCATTTTCCAAACTGCTTATCCTACTGGGTCACGGGGGGTCCGGAGCCTATCCCGGAAGCAATGGGCACGAGGCTGGGAACAACCCAGGATGGGGGGCCAGCCCATCGCAGGGCACACTCACACACACCATGCACTCTCACATGCATTCCTACGGGCAATTTAGCAAGTCCAATTAGCCTCAGCATGTTTTTGGACTGTGGGGGGGAACCGGAGTACCCGGAGGAAACCCCACGACGACATGGGGAGAACATGCAAACTCCACACACATGTGACCCAGGCGGAGATTTGAACCTGGGTCCCAGAGGTGTGAGGCAACAGTGCTAACCAGTGCACGACCATACCGCCCATTTATTATTATTATTATTTATAATTATTAGTAATTATTAATGTAATTGCACGTGTTCGATTTAGAGAATACCATATTGTGACCGTAAACAGTATCCTAACATGCAATATCAGATTTTTACCAGACTTGTTAGTGTTTTTGGTTTGTTTGTAGTTTGTTTGCCTCTCGAAAAAAGAATATCGCTATGAATGTACTAAAATACTTTATAAAGCTTTTAATGTGGTTTGACTAGTTCCTGTTTCTTGTTTATTTGTCTGAAATAATAATCTTACTCCATAACTGCTAAAATATAAAGCAACAACACAGCAGCGTATTCATGGAGGCAGCCATGTTTGTTCCGAGTTGTGCTAGCTTGAACGGGAGATTGTTGGATGTGATGTCACCCAATTTGGAATTTCCAAGTTCCGAGAGAAAAACGAACGCACCACAAGACTCTGGCTGGAAATTTCTACAATAGAGCCATTTAGTTATTTCTAGAAAAATATTTAGAGCCAATGACCTGATGTCATTGTAACACAGGTCACTGTCCGTGGTGCTGAATTCTCTACTTGATGGGCTGGTGCTGAATGAATATGACAGCTGGCCAACATGTCTGTGTGCTTCCACTGACTGGCACCCAGACATATAATGACTTTTAACAATGAGGAGGGAAACGTCCAGACAGGAAATTAGTCAACAGTAATTAGTAATCACATATAGTTCTCATTTATCATGATGTAAAATTCAAAAACCTTTTTTTTATTATTAAGGGATAAATGTAATTGAGTTTTAATGTATCCTTTCCGCTCTTAAAATCGCAAATTATTTCTGACTATTAATCTGCACATTTTAATAATTTCATTAATATTACCTAATTGGTTTGTCTTTTTTATTAAATTTTAAAACTAGCTGTACAATTGTTGATGTTGTTGCTGTTCTGAATGTCATTGGCCTGTTGCCTTACGTCTGTCTAAACATGAGTGAGGGGATGGATGCACTATTCTATGGGGGCCTCTGTAGAGAATAAATGATCCTAATTTTATATTGAGAGAGATGGTTAATTCCTTTTTAATCCATACTGCGTTCAGAGCCCCTGTTCTGCCGTTGATCACTGCTGCATATCATCCCCAAACCAATGGCCTGGATGAGAAAACGAATGATGACATAAAATGGTAAGTCTGTTTTTGAGGTTGTTTTAGAACTGTGTGAGACAGGCTCTATTCTTTTAACATTACATCAGGAATTACTGATATTATTGACAATCAATCCCTTAATATACAGTATCTCACAAAAGTGAGTACACCCCACACATTTTTGTAAATATTTTATTATATCTTTTCAAGGGACAACGTTAAAGATATGAAACTCTGATAGAATGTAAAGTAATCAGTGTACAGCTTGTATAATGGTGTAAATTTGATGTCCCCTCAAAATAACTCAACACACAGCCATTAATGTCTGAACTGCTGGCAACAAAAGTGAGATTAAAAATGATTTGTGGCAAGATCGGATCATGTGTGTTGAAGAGTTTCTTATGACTGACAAGTAGTTATTTAAAAACATATCTTGAAACAGCAAATTACATTGTTCTTAATGCTTTTAGAAAATGACTCTTTATAATGATCTGTGAATAATAATAATTTGCTATGAATGTTTTTCCACTTCAGCTTTCCACAATTATTCTTCCCGATGAGAAAAGCTACGGCACGTTTTTTGATGAAAAAAATAAAGTAGTTGAGACAATAAGCAACAACAGCTGAAAACATCTCCTAGTAACAGGAAAAACAGAAGCAGGCATGTGGTAAACGAATACAAAAGAGGTACCAAAACACAGTTTATCATGTTGGAGATGAGGCGCTTCTGTTCAACATGAGGAAGCGGGGACGGAAAGGAGGAAGAACGGAACCGGATTTTACCGGACCTTATGTCATCCAGGCAATATGTGGCAAGCTGGTTACACTGTCTAATTCTGAAGGGGCAACTTTAAAGAACAAATACAATGTAAACCACATACAGAAGGAGCCAAACTGATGTCCCAAGTCAGGAATCACACAAGGTGCCAGAAGAGTATAAGACCAGTAAACCTCCCTCTAGCGCAGAGCTTCTGACAATCGAGAAGGATGCTGACAGTTGAAAAAAAACTCATGTCTGTGTGTTATGAAAGAATATCAATAAATGTTTCCGAAAGGGGATGACTCATTTGGTAATTATTTACGGCTTATGTTATGGCTGCCAATTTACAGTCTTTACTGAAGTCTGACTTCTTTTGAGTCACCTTTAATATAGATTGGACACTCTCTATGCAATGTGCAATACTTACATAGATGGTAAATGTTTACCTGCTTGCACAGATGGATGATTAGGTAATTAGTGTAAGTGTGTGTGTGTGTTCAATCGCATGTATGTCCAAGGTCCATAGTAAATAATATACACTGATCAAGAGATGCCCGAAAGTGGATAAAAGAGGACATTAGTGGGTGCATCACTTAGTGTAACGCGTGCAGGAAAATGAGCAGGACTGCAAGCCATATAATGACCCTTGTCTAGCTCTTAATACAGTATGCATACAGTGATGTATCTACAATGGACAGCTACTATGAGCAGATAGCACAGTACAGGTGCTTATAAGATCT
Organism: Brienomyrus brachyistius; assembly: GCF_023856365.1. Taxonomy (NCBI): domain Eukaryota; kingdom Metazoa; phylum Chordata; class Actinopteri; order Osteoglossiformes; family Mormyridae; genus Brienomyrus; species Brienomyrus brachyistius. The sequence goes on along the minus strand of NW_026043130.1, from coordinate 1,944 downwards.
GTATGCTGTTTCCATCCATCCATCCATTGTCCAAACCGCTTATCCTACTGGGTCGTGGGGGGTCTGGAGCCTATCCCGGAAGCAATGGGCACGAGGCAGGGAACAACCCAGGATGGGGAGCCAGCCCATCACAGGGCACACTCACACACTATTCACTCATACATGCATACCTACGGGCAATTTAGTAACTCCAGTTAGCCTCAGCATCCATCCATCCATCCATTGTCCAAACCGCTTATCCTACTGGGTCACAGGGGGTCCGGAGTCTATCCCGGAATCAATGGGCACGAGGCAGGGAAGAACCCAGGATGGGGGGCCAGCCCATCACAGCTCACACTCACACACCATTCACTCACACATGCACACCTACGGGCAATTCAGCAACTCCAATTAGCCTCAGCATGTTTTTGGACTGTGGGGGGAAACCGGAGTACCCGGAGGAAACCCCACGACGACACGGGGAGAACATGCAAACTCCACACCCATGTGACCCAGGCAGAGACTCGAACCCGGGTCCCAGAGGTGTGAGGCAACAGTGCTAACCACTGCACCACCATGCCGCCCCCTGTATGCTATTTCATTCTATAAAAAGAAACTTACTGTACTGTACAATAAAGTATTTCACCACTGCTTCTTCCTCAGCTCCCACTGTTTGCTAGCACATGCATCTTTTGATTTCTTAGTGCAATCTGTGCTTTATTTTTTTTTTGTGAAATGTAAGTGCAGTATCTGTTTATTAAGTGCTGTGGTTTAATATGTACATTATTATTTCAGTACTGTGTATACTGTCCTTAATGTCTTGCCTCTCTCGTATAACTTGAGATACGCCCAAATTGACTTGCAACAAGTGGTCCTGGTTCCAAATGCGGAAGGCGATGGATACCTGTATTTTATATGCTGTAGTGTGCTGGGTGTCAGACATTGCAATGCACCTTGCTTTGATCTTGACCTGTTAGATCAGAGGGAGGTAATCTTATCCAGAAAGGGCCACTGTGTATGATGGTTTTCACTGCAACTCTCTGAACAGCGAACCTAACAGTTATCCCAATACCTTGATCTTGCTAGCATATTTAAATGTGTACCTATTCAGGAATAGAGTGGTGAAGGCATTCAGAGGAGGACTGATGATTATCAGAGGGAACAAAGGGGCTGGGTACTTGTCAGTATCCAGTAGAACCACCAGACTCCTACACTGAATGGTTCTGGATGTGGCACAGACGTTAATCCCTCTGTATTAGGGGATCCGTCTCCAGTTTGTACTCTTCTAGTTAATAGGTAGATTATCAGGCAGTTTTTCACCCTAGTCCAGTACTCATTGACAGCCTAATACACCGTGTTTCAGTTTGTCTTGATAGTCAATACATGTCACAGGATGTACATTACTCTGATGGGCAGGCCCTCTTACATATGATGGAAATTGCAATACCTACTTTTGGCCACGAGATGGCAGCAAGAAAATAGAAAAATTATTTTCCCACGGTCTACTAGCAGCTTTTAGATGTTAATTCTTCATAAAAATAATTTGACTTGATCCAATGTATTTTTAATACAAACAATTACCACACAAAGCTGCTAGTTTCCTCCGGTTTCCCCCCACAGTCCAAAAACATGCTGAGGCTAATTGGAGTAGCTAAATTTACCGTAGGTGTGCATGTGTGAGTGAATGGTGTGTGAGTGTGAGCTGTGATGGGCTGGCCCCCCATCCTGGGTTCTTCCCTGCCTCGTGCCCATTGATTCCGGGATAGACTCCGGACCCCCTGTGACCCAGTAGGATAAGCGGTTTGGACAATGGATGGATGGAAATAGCATACAGATTAAGCACCTGTACTGTGCTATCTGCTTATAGTAGCTGTCCATTGTAGATACATCACTGTATGCATACTGTATTAAGAGCTAGATAAGGACAGTGGGTCATTATATGGCTTGCAGTCCTGCTCATTTTCC
>NW_026043129.1:0-55601 GCF_023856365.1 Brienomyrus brachyistius | reverse complement strand
CCAAATGCAGGCTACAGGATAGTCAATGCAGGCTGCAGTCAATGGGCTACAGGGTTCGGTGGAGAAGAGTTGCAGCCTCCATGCATAGGGTTGATTCCATGCGCATCATATAAAGGTTGTCAAGTCTTGGCTGTGTTGTACGCAGAATGTACCAGGGCCTTTGTCTCTAGTACACGTGGACACAAACCACAAGTTGATCCGGTTTGTATTACCAGCAAATTTATTTGGAGTAAACCCTGGGTGGATTGGTGTGAGGTGGTGGTGGGGCTTTGGAGAAGATTTCCTGCCGATCAACACTAGCAACTTATATCTATCTGTCATGGAGGTCTCGGGACTCACAGATATTCAGAGACATGTGGATAGTTTACCAGTGGTTTTCAGCAGGAAATAGTTATTACTACAAATTGTCACCCCCCCCCCCCGCCCCCCACAGAAACTGGATCTGGCTATAGTGGGAAAATCTTTTTTTTTTTTTATTTGTGAGAACTTGAAAGCAAAACAAAACTTGGAAAAAATATATGCTCATTCACCAATTTTCTAATCTGGGGTCTAAAGTGGTCAGGCTTGCAAGTGTATTTGGTTATTTGTCTATCCTAGCCTGTTGCAGTGTATATTTCCTGTATATTTTGCATGTAAAAAATGTTGTTTGTTATGTCAGTGCTTAATATTATCATGTAGTCTTCATGAACTTTCTTCATCTTGGCCAGGGACTGCATTTGAAAAGTAGCCACTTGACTAAAATTGGCACATTTTCAGAAATGCCAGCAACAATACTGATAATGAACACCCCTCTAACTGACTCTCAGTTGGTTTAGAAAAAAGACTTTTAAGAGAAAAGAAAGCCTTCCTTTGGTTTTGCATTTTTCTCTTTTTTGTTGGCTGTGCACAATATATTAGAAGAATACCTTACAATTATATTAGTTAAGAAATAACAGATTGCGTATATACAATATTAAGGTGATGACAACAACCCTCACTGTCTCTAGGTGCTGCTTCAGACAGGGCATTCTGCAGCAGGGACACCACCCGTCGTGCAGCATCCAGCAAATCTCCCTATCACAACAGCCCACATAACAGAATAACATTAGTGTATGATTCAGTAGGGCTAGTCCAGGTCTGGAAAGTAGTTGGGCCAGATTTTTAAACCAAGAAATTTAGCTGGGCCAGACATTTTCAGCGGCCCAGTAAGCAACAGGTAATGGCATTTTAAACAAACACAAATCAAGGTACATTATTTTAAAAAACTACAACTGAACAGAATCTGAGAGCAATATTTTTTTTCACTTCTGAAATGAGAAAAATATTTTGGTCGTATCTGACCTAGACGCATCCCAAAGAAAAAAAATGCCTATTAGATGGTAAACAGACATAAAGAAAAAGGGAAAAATCGTCTATAATCATCATCCGCTTATACTGTGGTGATCCATTTCACCCACACAGGCATGATCACCATTAGCGGTTTCCACATTATTGTCGAGGTGACTATTCACTTTACCTCTGCTTTCTCCGACATCTTCCTGATTCTGCCGCCAACAAGGGGCTCATAGGGTGGAGACTGAGGGTGTTAAACAGACCAATCTTTTGTCACTGAATGCAACAAATAATGTATTTATCTGTCAAAAGTCCAGCACCAGGAAAAGCAACAGAGTGACAGTAGAAACTGTAATAATAATGGAAGTGCGCCGCCCTACAGGGAAGGAGGAGTGATGGGAGTCCCGGTGGTGGCTAAGCGCGCGTGGGGAGAGGCGTCGTACTGTGAGGCTTCATGAACTTCCGATGGGGCAGTGCTGTCATACAGCGGGGAGCCTGAGAGGGGCACTGTGGCCGGGTGCGAGAGCCCTGGGTAATGAGTTGTAGAGCTGCGCAGTGTCACGATCGGGTACAAGCAGGCAGGCGATCGTGCGGGCAAGGCGTGCAAGGAGCAAGCGGACAGGCAAAAACGGGAGTTTAATTAGGAAGCGCGGACGGGGAAACATCTCACGCATACAAACATCAATGACAGACACTGGACTCAGGTAAGACACGGACTGAAATACACAGGACTGAGCAAATTAACTAGATACAGCTGGGTACAAATCGGGAGAAAACACGTGGGTAATCAGGGGGCGTGGCACACAGGAGGAGCGGACGAGCCGGGCATGACACGCAGGAACTGAGAGCCCAAGCTGTTGGACATTCCACTGGACTAGGAGACTGGGGTGAGTGAGGAGGAGCTCATTGACCACAAACTGGGATACTGGCTGTGTGTGAGCAATGGGGTGGAGATTAAGGAAAGACGTTAAATCAGCATGCAGTGTTGCCTGGAAACAACAACAAATATACTAGTGTCACTGTACTAAAACAATATCAAAATAATGCCTATTTTTTATTCATTTTACTTGTAGAGTGCAAAGTACAAAGGAAAACAAAGAGTAACTATGGCGAAATAAATCAAAGCATGTCCCAGAATGATGGGCCTGAATGGATCAGGACAGAAGAAGGCGAAAGTCCTGTTAACGAGGTGAGACGATGCAGACACAGGCCAGGATGTGGGTATAGGCGAGAACAAGAGGGAAGACGGGGGCCCGAGACTCAGCATGGGGACAGGTGGGGGAGGGGAGGCACGGGCTCACCTGGAGCTGCTCCCGGAGGTGCCGCTATGACTCATGGGTAACATGCCGGAATGGGACGGCACCTGTAGGCTGGACCAGTTGTCATGGGAGGGCAACATGGACAGACAGGTAGACGAGCTGTCTGAATAAGCAGCTGCAAGTATAAAACAATAAATGAAGCAGGTATGTGGTGGGCAGTGTTACAGCGTCCTTAATATGGTCAATACAGAAAAGGCATGTTATCATGTTATGTATATACTGCCTCCAGTTACTTAATGCCTAACTTTAATACATTGATTGATTTGTTCACTGCTGCAGCCTGTGTCAACTTTCCTTTCAGACAGATGTAAAGTCCATTCTGTTTTTGTTCTGTGTAGTTTTTTTTGAACAGCATATGGCTGAATTCTGTTAAACCTCAGACTGAAGAAAATTGTGTTAATTGAAAAGCAAATATCAAAAACTCAGTCTGCAGGAATGTTTTTCTAAATATTTCTGTGGACTTTTGGAAATTTCACGAAATTCCATTGCTCCATTACATAAACACTGAGTGAGATTTCATTCCCATTACTGCAACGTATGAAGAGGATTATGACTTATTACTTTAGGTTATCGGACTGAGTGAGTTTTGGAAATTTGCTCTTCGATAACTGAAGCAGTGCTGTGAATGCAGAGGTTATATGCGTCGCATATCAACAGAACTGTATGTTTATGTCTTGTCTTAATTATTTTGATTAAATGTCTAACTATTCCCAATATGTGTGAACATACTTGGCCAAATAAAGCTGATTCTGATTCAGTCAGAGGGTAATCGTCGGTGTGCTGTACTATCGTGGTGACCCACACAGAGAGCTTAGGACCATGATTTCAGTGTGTGCTTGTGTGAGGGGACAGGCAGGGCGGCGGCTCACTGGGTGATGCACTCCTGTGGGTATAGGGGCTGGGATAGGGGGCGGAGCAGTTACTCCTCAAGGAGGAGTAACAGTCACAGCCGTGGGGGGAGGAGAGGGAGAGGGTGCTCCCAAACTGGGGGTGTGGGTTTGATGAAGAGCAGAGAGACCCTGAGCCTGGGATGAACCAGCTGCCTACTGAAACGAAAGCGGATAAAGACAGAAACTAGAACCTCAAACTAAACAACACAAACAACAATATCAAGTTATATTCAATCATTAAACCGTTATATATTTAATCTAAACAATAGTAATAAATATCGTTCCGATTCAAAATATCATTTACGGGTGAATCTTATGACTTGCATTGGGAAACAGGAAACGGGCCAAGCTGCAGGGCCAGTTCAAAGGCATAGTGCGAGGCGCCCAGAAAGGGGGCGAGGTCTGGGCGGAGTCAGCTAAAGAAGAAAAAGGCCTGACCTTTTTCTGGATGCTGTGGACTGTGTTTGTGTGTGAGCTGCAGCTGCATGTTCCTTACATTTTTTTTATTAACACCAGCACCGTGAGGTTTGGCCTGGACTGGGTCCTGTCCTGCATGGTTGAAGACATGTTGACTGATGGTCAGCCCGTGTTCTGTTGGATCCCACAGAAAGGAAATGGGAATCCCGTTTGGATCGGATGCTGACAGTTGAAAAAAAACTCATGTCTGTGTGTTATGAAAGAATATCAATAAATGTTTCCGAAAGGGGATGACTCATTTGGTAATTATTTACGGCTTATGTTATGGCTGAGAAATTTACAGTCTTTACTAAAGTCTGACTTCTTTCGAGTCACCTTTAATATAGATTGGACACTCTCTATGCTATGTACAATACTTATATAGATGGTACATGTTTACTTGCTTGCACAGATGGTTGATTAGGTAATTAGTGTAAGTGTGTGTGTGTGTGTGTGTGTGTCCAATCGCATGTATGTCCAAGGTCCATAGTAAGTAATATACACTGATCAAGAGATGCCTGAAAGTGGATGAAAGAGGACATTAGTGGGTGTATCACTTAGTGTAACGGGTGCAGGAAAATGAGCAGGACTGCAAGCCATATAATGACCCACTGTCCTTATCTAGCTCTTAATACAGTATGCATACAGTGATGTATCTACAATGGACAGCTACTATAAGCAGATAGCACAGTACAGGTGCTTAATCTGTATGCTATTTCCATCCATCCATTGTCCAAACCGCTTATCCTACTGGGTCACAGGGGGTCCGGAGTCTATCCCGGAATCAATGGGCACGAGGCAGGGAAGAACCCAGGATGGGGGGCCAGCCCATCACAGCTCACACTCACACACCATTCACTCACACATGCACACCTACGGTAAATTTAGCTACTCCAATTAGCCTCAGCATGTTTTTGGACTGTGGGGGGAAACCGGAGGAAACTAGCAGCTTTGTGTGGTAATTGTTTGTATTAAAAATACATTGGATCAAGTCAAATTATTTTTATGAAGAATTAACATCTAAAAGCTGCTAGTAGACCGTGGGAAAATAATTTTTCTATTTTCTTGCTGCCATCTCGTGGCCAAAAGTAGGTATTGCAATTTCCATCATATGTAAGAGGGCCTGCCCATCAGAGTAATGTACATCCTGTGACATGTATTGACTATCAAGACAAACTGAAACACGGTGTATTAGGCTGTCAATGAGTACTGGACTAGGGTGAAAAACTGCCTGATAATCTACCTATTAACTAGAAGAGTACAAACTGGAGACGGATCCCCTAATACAGAGGGATTAACGTCTGTGCCACATCCAGAACCATTCAGTGTAGGAGTCTGGTGGTTCTACTGGATACTGACAAGTACCCAGCCCCTTTGTTCCCTCTGATAATCATCAGTCCTCCTCTGAATGCCTTCACCACTCTATTCCTGAATAGGTACACATTTAAATATGCTAGCAAGATCAAGGTATTGGGATAACTGTTAGGTTCGCTGTTCAGAGAGTTGCAGTGAAAACCATCATACACAGTGGCCCTTTCTGGATAAGATTACCTCCCTCTGATCTAACAGGTCAAGATCAAAGCAAGGTGCATTGCAATGTCTGACACCCAGCACACTACAGCATATAAAATACAGGTATCCATCGCCTTCCGCATTTGGAACCAGGACCACTTGTTGCAAGTCAATTTGGGCGTATCTCAAGTTATACGAGAGAGGCAAGACATTAAGGACAGTATACACAGTACTGAAATAATAATGTACATATTAAACCACAGCACTTAATAAACAGATACTGCACTTACATTTCACAAAAAAAAAATAAAGCACAGATTGCACTAAGAAATCAAAAGATGCATGTGCTAGCAAACAGTGGGAGCTGAGGAAGAAGCAGTGGTGAAATACTTTATTGTACAGTACAGTAAGTTTCTTTTTATAGAATGAAATAGCATACAGGGGGCGGCATGGTGGTGCAGTGGTTAGCACTGTTGCCTCACACCTCTGGGACCCGGGTTCGAGTCTCTGCCTGGGTCACATGGGTGTGGAGTTTGCATGTTCTCCCCGTGTCGTCGTGGGGTTTCCTCCGGGTACTCCGGTTTCCCCCCACAGTCCAAAAACATGCTGAGGCTAATTGGAGTTGCTGAATTGCCCGTAGGTGTGCATGTGTGAGTGAATGGTGTGTGAGTGTGAGCTGTGATGGGCTGGCCCCCCATCCTGGGTTCTTCCCTGCCTCGTGCCCATTGATTCCGGGATAGACTCCGGACCCCCTGTGACCCAGTAGGATAAGCGGTTTGGACAATGGATGGATGGATGGATGCTGAGGCTAACTGGAGTTACTAAATTGCCCGTAGGTATGCATGTATGAGTGAATAGTGTGTGAGTGTGCCCTGTGATGGGCTGGCTCCCCATCCTGGGTTGTTCCCTGCCTCGTGCCCATTGCTTCCGGGATAGGCTCCAGACCCCCCACGACCCAGTAGGATAAGCGGTTTGGACAATGGATGGATGGATGGAAACAGCATACAGATCTTATAAGCACCTGTACTGTGCTATCTGCTCATAGTAGCTGTCCATTGTAGATACATCACTGTATGCATACTGTATTAAGAGCTAGACAAGGGTCATTATATGGCTTGCAGTCCTGCTCATTTTCCTGCACGCGTTACACTAAGTGATGCACCCACTAATGTCCTCTTTTATCCACTTTCGGGCATCTCTTGATCAGTGTATATTATTTACTATGGACCTTGGACATACATGCGATTGAACACACACACACACTTACACTAATTACCTAATCATCCATCTGTGCAAGCAGGTAAACATTTACCATCTATGTAAGTATTGCACATTGCATAGAGAGTGTCCAATCTATATTAAAGGTGACTCAAAAGAAGTCAGACTTCAGTAAAGACTGTAAATTGGCAGCCATAACATAAGCCGTAAATAATTACCAAATGAGTCATCCCCTTTCGGAAACATTTATTGATATTCTTTCATAACACACAGACATGAGTTTTTTTTCAACTGTCAGCATCCTTCTCGATTGTCAGAAGCTCTGCGCTAGAGGGAGGTTTACTGGTCTTATACTCTTCTGGCACCTTGTGTGATTCCTGACTTGGGACATCAGTTTGGCTCCTTCTGTATGTGGTTTACATTGTATTTGTTCTTTAAAGTTGCCCCTTCAGAATTAGACAGTGTAACCAGCTTGCCACATATTGCCTGGATGACATAAGGTCCGGTAAAATCCGGTTCCGTTCTTCCTCCTTTCCGTCCCCGCTTCCTCATGTTGAACAGAAGCGCCTCATCTCCAACATGATAAACTGTGTTTTGGTACCTCTTTTGTATTCGTTTACCACATGCCTGCTTCTGTTTTTCCTGTTACTAGGAGATGTTTTCAGCTGTTGTTGCTTATTGTCTCAACTACTTTATTTTTTTCATCAAAAAACGTGCCGTAGCTTTTCTCATCGGGAAGAATAATTGTGGAAAGCTGAAGTGGAAAAACATTCATAGCAAATTATTATTATTCACAGATCATTATAAAGAGTCATTTTCTAAAAGCATTAAGAACAATGTAATTTGCTGTTTCAAGATATGTTTTTAAATAACTACTTGTCAGTCATAAGAAACTCTTCAACACACATGATCCGATCTTGCCACAAATCATTTTTAATCTCACTTTTGTTGCCAGCAGTTCAGACATTAATGGCTGTGTGTTGAGTTATTTTGAGGGGACATCAAATTTACACCATTATACAAGCTGTACACTGATTACTTTACATTCTATCAGAGTTTCATATCTTTAACGTTGTCCCTTGAAAAGATATAATAAAATATTTACAAAAATGTGTGGGGTGTACTCACTTTTGTGAGATACTGTATATTAAGGGATTGATTGTCAATAATATCAGTAATTCCTGATGTAATGTTAAAAGAATAGAGCCTGTCTCACACAGTTCTAAAACAACCTCAAAAACAGACTTACCATTTTATGTCATCATTCGTTTTCTCATCCAGGCCATTGGTTTGGGGATGATATGCAGCAGTGATCAACGGCAGAACAGGGGCTCTGAACGCAGTATGGATTAAAAAGGAATTAACCATCTCTCTCAATATAAAATTAGGATCATTTATTCTCTACAGAGGCCCCCATAGAATAGTGCATCCATCCCCTCACTCATGTTTAGACAGACGTAAGGCAACAGGCCAATGACATTCAGAACAGCAACAACATCAACAATTGTACAGCTAGTTTTAAAATTTAATAAAAAAGACAAACCAATTAGGTAATATTAATGAAATTATTAAAATGTGCAGATTAATAGTCAGAAATAATTTGCGATTTTAAGAGCGGAAAGGATACATTAAAACTCAATTACATTTATCCCTTAATAATAAAAAAAAGGTTTTTGAATTTTACATCATGATAAATGAGAACTATATGTGATTACTAATTACTGTTGACTAATTTCCTGTCTGGACGTTTCCCTCCTCATTGTTAAAAGTCATTATATGTCTGGGTGCCAGTCAGTGGAAGCACACAGACATGTTGGCCAGCTGTCATATTCATTCAGCACCAGCCCATCAAGTAGAGAATTCAGCACCACGGACAGTGACCTGTGTTACAATGACATCAGGTCATTGGCTCTAAATATTTTTCTAGAAATAACTAAATGGCTCTATTGTAGAAATTTCCAGCCAGAGTCTTGTGGTGCGTTCGTTTTTCTCTCGGAACTTGGAAATTCCAAATTGGGTGACATCACATCCAACAATCTCCCGTTCAAGCTAGCACAACTCGGAACAAACATGGCTGCCTCCATGAATACGCTGCTGTGTTGTTGCTTTATATTTTAGCAGTTATGGAGTAAGATTATTATTTCAGACAAATAAACAAGAAACAGGAACTAGTCAAACCACATTAAAAGCTTTATAAAGTATTTTAGTACATTCATAGCGATATTCTTTTTTCGAGAGGCAAACAAACTACAAACAAACCAAAAACACTAACAAGTCTGGTAAAAATCTGATATTGCATGTTAGGATACTGTTTACGGTCACAATATGGTATTCTCTAAATCGAACACGTGCAATTACATTAATAATTACTAATAATTATAAATAATAATAATAATAAATGGGCGGTATGGTCGTGCACTGGTTAGCACTGTTGCCTCACACCTCTGGGACCCAGGTTCAAATCTCCGCCTGGGTCACATGTGTGTGGAGTTTGCATGTTCTCCCCATGTCGTCGTGGGGTTTCCTCCGGGTACTCCGGTTCCCCCCCACAGTCCAAAAACATGCTGAGGCTAATTGGACTTGCTAAATTGCCCGTAGGAATGCATGTGAGAGTGCATGGTGTGTGTGAGTGTGCCCTGCGATGGGCTGGCCCCCCATCCTGGGTTGTTCCCAGCCTCGTGCCCATTGCTTCCGGGATAGGCTCCGGACCCCCCGTGACCCAGTAGGATAAGCAGTTTGGAAAATGGATGGATGGGATAATAATAAATTTAACAAAATAAACATTTTTAAGGATTTGTAAAATAGAATTAATGTTGAGTGTGTAAGCCGCCATGTTGAAATTACGTCACAGGGGCAACTCGGACAAGAAGATTCTGTCAGACATTAACGTCATAAAAGAGGCGTTTCTAATGGGAAGTGATGTTTTTCGTGACGTTTTTGTCCGAGTTGGAGTGAAATAATCAAACGCAGCATGTGTTCCTATTTGAAGAGAATATTCTATTTTTATTCTAAGGAACTACAGAAAATCAGCTCTGCATGTGATCTCCCCTTTACTGCTCGAGCAGGGCACACGCACATCAACAAGTGTCAAGGCAGCAAGTGCATGCAAACAACTTCTCAGGACGGTTACAGTATAGGACCTTCAGAAAGAGCCAGACTGCGGCGTCATTCAGAGATTCCATTGTCTAAGGCTTGCACTAAAACATTACAGCATATTTAAACAAAGTAGCATGGCACCTGTGTCAGAATCCCTCCCTGCCTTGTTCTGTTCTCTCTTTGTTGTCCCCATTTAGCCAGCACATGTCACTGGCCATCCTGACTCCTCTTTTGATTGTGGGTTTTAAGGATATCAGTGGGTCTGTGTTTTCATAATTGTCCCCCAGGCCACCATGCTGCTCAGCCCTTGATTCCAACTACAGTTGCAATCAGGTGGTTCTCAATCTACTAGGACTGTATAACAGGATTGGCCACCTGTTCTACCTTTACTCGTTCAGCCGCATTCATGAGTCTGGCCTATAGGTTATTCAAATTTTGTCCTGCCAAATTTACCGGACAGGAGGTGGACACTGCAAATGAATGTGTGAATACTCCAATACCTACATCTTTACAAGTTACCTGAAGTGGTTTGGTAAATGATTGTGAGGTTGGAAGTCCTTCTTGATGTCTGTTTGCAGCTCATCCACCAGCAACTGCACGAGTTGTCGCTCCCAGAGGGAATCCCACTCTCGGTCCGCTGGAGGGTCCATCTCACTGTAGCTGGAGTATGTTTCCATCAGTCACTTGGCGTGGGGCTCACAGAATTTACCAGGCTCCTGTTTAATCTGACGCACCTTAGTCCAGTCCATGCATCTGGGGAACTTCTCTGAAAATCTCTGGCAGATTCTTTGCAGCTATACTTGATATTGGGTACTTGCCGCAACTAAGTAATGGGTTGTTGAATCAAAGTCCCGTTCCATGTCAAAAATAACCCCATTTTAGGGTTTTGTTAAACAACTGGTCTAATTTGGATGCAGAGGTTCTGCACGGAAGGCCCAGTCTCTGAAGGGCTGTGGCATAGCGAGGCCTGTTCTGCCTGGAATCCGGCAGGTCACTGGCAACATCCCCCAACTCCTTCATCTATAAGGTCGGGAAACCAGAACGTTTACTCCCCCTTATGGATAAGGACATACCAACGTTGGGGCAACTCCTGCTGCCTGAGTCTTCAACCAAGTCCAAAACAAAAGTATACAATGTTAGGAAGGGTAATTCAATGGTATGAGACTGAAACTAGAAACTGTAAATCGGATGGAGTTAAATAGCAATACTGTGGAAGAGGCATGGGAATTTTTTAAAAGCACATTGTTGCAAGTGCAAAAGAACTTCATACCCGTTTCCAGAAAAACTAAATCTAGGAAACTGCAACCAAGCTGGTGTCATGACCTGCTTGTACGATCCTCGTGTGTGCCACGCCCCCTCATTAACCATGTGTGCTGCCCCGATTGTAACCAGCTGTTTTCTGTCAGTTTGAGTAGTCCTGTGTATTTAGTCCACATTCAAGTCTGTTTCCCCAGTCCTGTCATTGAAATCTCTCGCTGTTGGTACCTGTTTTCATCAATAAACCCTCATTCCCGACTCTCCGTTTCCCGGATCCTTGATTCCTCGCTTCCTGCCTGTTCGTCCAGCACGCGATGTCACAGGTGGTTTACTACGAAAATTAAGAATAAAGTCAGGAGCAAAAGGGCTTTCTTCCACAAATGGAAATTAACTAATGATTTCAAAATAAAGCAGGAGTATCTAAGTCTACAGGTTTAGTTAATAACAGTTATAAGGATGACGTTAAAAGTTTCTTCCAATATTTTAACTCCGAAAGAGCTCTAAAAGCTGAAAATCACTCATTTGCAGGATAGTAAGGGCCTTATAATTGAAATGAAATTGATATAAATGAGTTTAATGATTATTTTACAATGGCTGTTCACAGTAGAATAGCTTACCACCCATTTAGTACAAATACAACGATGTCTATGACCAATATATGTATAACTGAGGCTGATGTGGTACAAAGCCTAGCTAAGCTCAAAATAAATAAATCGCAAGGCCCTGATGGCATCTTATCTATAGTTTTAAAAGAGATGAGGGGTATTATTAGCCAACCTTTAACTTTACTATTCCAGAAATCATTATCTGCTGGTGTGGTATCTTCTGATTGATGTTAGATCATGTCTCATGTCCAGAGAGGCTACAACAGGATCTGGATTTAATTAGCGACTGGGCTCATACGTGGCAGATGAAATTTAACATAGATAAATATAAGGTAATCCATGCAGGGAGCAGAAATATAGTAAATATAGTAAAGTACAGATATTTTATGGGTTCCACTGAAATAAAGGTAGCTGATTACGAGAAAGATCTCGGTGTGTATGTTGATACTTCCATGTCCCACTCTTGCCAGTGTGGGGAAGCATTAAAAAAAGGCAAAAGGATGTTGGATTAAACTCCACACACCTAGAGATGTAAGTCAAGAGAAGTGATGCTACGATTATATAATTCCTTGGTAAGATCCCACCTAGAATACTGTGTGCAGGTTTGGTCACCATACCTTCAGAAGGACATTGCTGCCTTGGAAAAGGTGCAACGTAGGATGACTAGAATGATTCCTGCACTTAGAGGAATGTCTTATGAGGAGAGGTTCGCTGAGCTGAATCTGTTTAGCCCTCAAGCAAAGGAGACTATGGGGGGACATGATCCAGGTATATAAGATTCTAACAGGTCGGGATGCTGTTCAGCCAAATGACCATTTCAATATTAATTTAAAATACTAGAACTCGTGGCCATAGTGGAAATTAGCTGGAGAACATTTAAAAATGAATCTGAGGAAGCACTTCAATTCAATTCAATTTTATTTATATAGCGCTTTTAACGACATGCATTGTCACAAAGCACTTTACATTTAACCGGCCAGAACCCCACCAAGCAAGCCTGAGGCGACAGTGGCAAGGAAACTCCCTCTAGCAGGAAGAAACCTTGAGTGGAACCTAGACTCAGAAGGGGACCCCATCCTCCTCTGGGCGACCAAGGAGCATGAAACTGCATTTACATTGACATTCATTAGAGTTCATATAGTTATAAAGTCCCAGTTGGTTTCATGTAGTTATATCCAGGAGTCCAGGTGCGGGTTCACACGGTGTAGTCGGCTCGTATCAGCTCGAAAAAGAGAAGATGGAGAAGAGTTATTGCCCTACACCTAACCGGCAGGACTAAAGCAACTATGACAGCCTGCCTAAAAGAGTGACCTGGAAGGAAGCACAGGCATGAGGGTTTACAGAGGTTTTGGCGTCAAGCCACCTCCCATCCACAGCTTAAGTGATCGGCGAGAGTGGCAGGACGACAGCACCAATCCCCCCTTTCCCCTTCAATCTCAAATAACTATGAACCTCCAGATTTCCCATTCACCTTAGAAAAGAAGATTTAACTATCCAAAAGACTGGCGAAAGAGGTACATCTTAAGCCTTGACTTAAAAGCAGAGATTGTGTCTGAGTTCCGAACACTAATAGGAAGTTTATTCCATAGCTGTGGTGCTTTATGAGCAAATGCTCTTCCCCCAAAGGTAATGTTCTTTATTCTGGGTACGGATAGAATACCTCCATCTCGTCATCTAAGTGTATGATTCGGAACGCAAATGAGGTCACTCACATACTGCGGTGCAAGACCATTTACAGCTTTATAGGTTAAGAGCAGTGTTTTGTAGTCAACACGAAATCTAACTGGCAGCCAGTGCAGTGAAGATAAAATTGGGGTAATATGATTATATGTTTTAGTTTAACTATTGCTAGTAGCGGTTCAATCAATGCTGGGAGCATCGCTGAATAATTTTGATGGAACAGGGTCTAGCATACAAGTAGATGAATTTGAAGATAAAATTAAGTACATCAGTTCTGACCTGGTTAACCAATATTCAATATTCAAAATGTTCTGTTTAATTGAGCATATTTTTGGTCAAAAAGTTTCATAAAGTCGTCACTGGAAAATAACCAGTGGTCTGGTTATTAGTCAGCTTGGACACCATAGTAAATAGGAATCTAGGATTATTTTTGTTTATTTCAATTAGTTCTGATAGATACTAGATGATTTGGCGGCACTAAGAGCCTTTTGTAGCTACCCATAGCCTCTTTCCATGCTAGTTCGAACACCACTAGTTTAGTATGATGCCACTTACATTCTGTAAGGACATAAAACTATAGGTCCTGCAGGCCCCAACTCTGATCAGCCTGCATCAGTCTATTTCAGAGCTCCGCTGGCCCAGGCAAGACTGGACTCAACTCGTCAAACCACCCCTTTTAAGGAAGGCAAAAGGCCTGCCGGCTCCTGAGAGACTGGATAGGAATAACTGGAGCAGCACAGAAAAAGCAAGACCTTTCACCCCCGGAGTGACCAGAGTTCCACAATCAATCCACAGCAACAACAGCTGTCAGCCTCCAGACACAGACACCTTTTCCACTATAAACAGGATAACTCAGCACACATAGATGTTAGGGACAAATACACGCATGTTTGGTCTCGTTTGAATAGGCATGAGACGAGGAGTATTATACTCTCAGATTTAAGGCAGTATAGCTTTTCCTAAGAGAAATACAGAAACTTCGGCTCAACCCACCAAACTGAGAGAGATTCTCTCATGGTAGAACAAGGGAATTACAACCACCCCCTAAAGTGATCTGATTGGCTGGGGACTTGAGAACCAAGGTCAGCAATGCCCCTAAAATTAACCATTGACCGAAATTAGTCAGTCTTCAGAAACTGCCATCACCTGGTCTGGATACTTAAGGAAGGGCTTCAGAAGTAGTCGGGGAGTCACTCTGTAATCAGAGCTCCCGCAGAGAACTGGGTGAAAGTCTATCTGTAGTCAGATACTTTCCACAGACTTTGTTCACTCTCAGCTGAGGAATGTGAATACATGATATGAAGACAACTGGATCACAACTGGATCACGGGGAATCATAAGCAGGGAAGAACACACAGGCAAACAGCAGCAGCAACATTAAAGGCAGGACTGAGAAGCACATTTATACAAGGCTAAGCAGGGAGCAAACTAGAGGCACCTGAAATGAGTAACACAAGGGCAGGAAGGAGAGGTAAAACAAACGCGGAACAGGCATGGCACGTTATACCACACTAGGGAGGAAACGGGAGGTTCAGGAGGGCAGGGTGTGGCAGGGATCCATTTCAAAATTTAATTTTGGCTTGTACAAACCTTGGTAAAAGCTGCAAAAGATCGATCAACCACTTTCTGAGCTATTGTCTTAACAAACAAAGCATCTGTTGGGGTGGCGGTGTCTGGGGAATACCATGTGTAATACACCTTGTGAAGATTTATATGTAAAACAAAATATTTTTTGATTCTATCACACATATAGAAATTATCCATCCATCCATTTTCCAAACCGCTTATCCTATTGGGTCGCGGGGGGTCCGGAGCCTATCCCAGAATCAATGGGCACGAGGCAGGGAACAACCCAGGATGGGGGGCCAGCCCATCGCAGGGCACACTCACACACCATCCACTCACACACAACACACCTACGGGCAATTCAGCAACTCCAATTAGCCCCAGCATGTTTTTGGACTGTGGGGGGAAACCGGAGTACCCAGAGGAAACCCCACAACGACATGGGGAGAACATGCAAACTCCACACACATGTGACCCAGGCGGAGACACGAACCCGGGTCCCAGAGGTGTGAGGCGACAGTGCTAACCACTGCACCACCATGCCGCCCCTTATAGAAATTATTCTAGGTTTAAATAGTAATTTAGCTGAGTAACTAGGCTGAAATTCTAGATAGTTGCAATTTTAAGAATTATTACTATTATTCACAGCTTTTAAGCATGCAGTTGGATGACGGATGGATGGATATTCAGCCACCAGAAATGCCAATTGTTGTTAAGAGGATCAAAGTCTGCAAAGTAGTATGCAGGGTTTAAGGCCAGAACACAGCATACTCTCCGACAGAAAGCATAAAGTTCACTGGGGGAATTTCTGTGGCCACTGCCTGAACAGCATGTGTGGAGAATGTTTATGAGGGTCGAGCCATGCAGAGCTGCTGGCCCTGGCATGTAATGATGAATCACAAATCAGTTAAAAATCGGTGCAAATGCATGAAGATTTAAACCGGCTGATGTGGAAAATGAATCACTATTGTAGGAGTACTTCACAGTACTTTAACAGAAAAACTGGTGTAATATTACATTTGATTTCACAATGTGAGTTTGACGTCAGATGTCACTGCGTATCACGTCGACATCGTACGTCAGTTTTTGGTTTTGAGCGAACGCGAGATGATGAATGAATTTGAAACTGAGGACGGCACAGTGGTTAGTGCTGGCTTCGGTCCAGGGCCCTTTCTGTGTGGAGTTCGCATGCTCTCCCCGTTTTCGCCGGGGACTCCAGGTTCCTCCCACGGTCCAAAAGCATGCAGGATAGGTTGACTGGTGAGTCTAAATTGGCCCTGTAGTTGTGTGAGTGTGTGCGACCTGCGGTGTGTAGGTGACTGCCTGGGCTTGGTTCCTGTCTGCGCCCCTTGTTCCCGGGATAGGCTCCGGTCTCCCCCGCGATCTCAGTTGGGATTAAGTGGTTTCAGAAAATGGATGGATGGACGCACCGCCCGATCTTCAATTGGCGGTGTGGCAGCATATTAGCTTTCCGGTAATCACAAACGAGGAGGAAACAGCGAGAAAAGCACAGACAAGACATAAACTGCATGCAAACATTGTAATAGACTGATAACATACACAAACAGGTCCACTGGCACCACCGTGAGCTGAGTGAAGATTATTAAAAGGGCAAAGCACGCTAAAAAGCTGCACATGCAAACCTTAGCTTATTTATTTGATTTATTTTTTTTTATTTACTTATTTTGATTTGGGGATTTTTTTCAACAGTATTTTATTCAAATTCAGTTGCACTGTTCACAACAGTGTCAACAGTTCAGAAAGATAAATATAAGAATATTTTTGAATATATTTGTCTGCAGCTCATCTCTGCAAAAAATGAGAAAATTGTATCGTGAACTCAGAATCGTGAATCGTATCAAATGGTGAGTTGAATGTATCGTTACATCCCTAGTTCTTACAGTAGTACTATGGTATGGTGGAGCCACATGACAGGAAGGCAGTACATTGCGAAGTCTGTTAAGAACATCATTCGCACTGAACTGCCCTCCATTGACCAGCTGTACTTTAACTGCCACAGTAACAAGGTTCAGTCTATAATCCAGGACTCTGACCACCATCCACAAACACTGACTAGCAGATTCATGAACAGCTTCATTCGCCAAACAATTCAAACCTGCAGCTTTTGCATCCCCTGTAACAGTCATTTCCACGGCAGCTGCACTGTACAGCTGTTACTGCACTTTATCCACCACTGACCACGTATCATCCAGTTTTGTCCTGCTTTGTATCGCACTGTTTCTGCACCATGTTGTCTTGTACTCCCTTGTGTTGTTATGCACCATCTGTGTTGTTCTGAGCAGTGCCATGATGCAATATTACAAAAAGATCTTGAGGAAATGCAGAGTTCTGGAGGAGATTCTCACAGATCATGGCATGTGTTTATACTGAAGAAACTGTACAAATTGCTAGACATAAAA
Source organism: Brienomyrus brachyistius (assembly GCF_023856365.1). Lineage (NCBI taxonomy): Eukaryota > Metazoa > Chordata > Actinopteri > Osteoglossiformes > Mormyridae > Brienomyrus > Brienomyrus brachyistius. Next base: position 38,271 of record NW_026043129.1, on the reverse strand, counting down.
CACAGGACTGGCAACTGTGGTACGTTTTAACACCTTGATAAAAAACTTAAAATCCATAGTAAGTAGGACAACCTCATAGAACCTTTACTAGTCATTGTTCAGAAGATTAACACGGATTAAAAACCATTACTATGAAAGCACGCTAATCAGTTAAGTTGATTATGTGGAGAGAGAGAAAAAAAACTGTCTTTGAAAAAGATCAACCATAGAACGAAGCTGCAGCATTGACACCCCCTAGTGGTGATTTGAAGATAGTTCTGTCTGTAGCAGCTAAGCAGTAGATTTGGCGTCAGGTGCCATGACAAACTCAGTGCTGCTCGGTTTGAACGGCAGAAGCACAAAAATAAAGGGGGCATCTACTGCACGCCCCCCACCCTTGAAAATGGTACAAATTATCATGCAACAGTTTTCTTAAGTAAGTCTTTTTGGGCGTCTGCAGAAACCTCCACGATGCGATTGCCCTGATTAAGAAGTGCGCAGCGGATACAATTTGGGATGCATCGTTCATCCGATTTATTAATATATAATTATTAGTATGTCTATATTATTTTAGAAACGTTACTTGACGAATATTTTTCATTGAGATTGATTCCCCGTTTAAAATTTTGGTGACACTTCATATTTTTTAAGAGAGACAGACAATTTGACGCATGCAATTTGCAGAAATATGTTGTGCCGCTATAAAGTACACAGGCAGCATGACAAACATAAGTACTCACTGAAGCCACGACATACGCCCGGCTGGCCCCAGCGGTACCCCTAAGAAGAAGGCTTTTTTCACAACCCACGACCATCACGAGGGCAAAAAAAACTGAATAGCCTAGAATTTAGTTAATTACAAGGCACATATTTATTGGAGCAAGAGCTCTAACATAAAACTACCTTGTAATTATAAAGTATTATGGCTGTGAACAATGTACAAACAGGCACAGAAAGTAAAATACTCCAAAAATGCAAAGAACCTAAATATTTTTGTTTCCACCGATTCACTCTTGATGTGTTAGGAGTCACAGTTCAGTAGCCTATTCTTCAGTATCTGCATTTAAGACCACCAACTGCTCTTTCTCCTCCTTCGCTCGTCGGCTCAGAGTATTGGACTTGGTAAGTAATGTTGCCCTTTTGGTTCCAGCAGCACTCTCTGCTTCCTCTGCCATGTGCTCAGCATCCTTTTGTAAACTCTCACATACACTTTCCAGTGAGACTCTCTTCCTCTTGAGTTCCTCAAGTTTTCTTTTTTGCTTTTCGCTCATCTTTCACCTTTGGTCAGAGGCGCTTTGGTTGCTCCCCCACACACTCTGACATGGTCGCATATAAGCCTCTGTGCAACAACTGTTTCCTCTGATAAGTTGCAGGTCTCCACCTCTATTCGTTCCACTTCGGCTTGCCCATAGGACAGCAGCAGCAAGTTCTTGCAGAACATCCAGAGGTCAGGATAAGGCCCACTAACTTTTTGATGTAAAAAGACATCAACTTTGGATGGTGCTGAAGGAATGAAGGATATAAAATCCAAGCCTTTTGCCTCATTGTGCAGGTGATTATCAGACTGCTGGGATATTGCATCACCTGTAATTACATTAATTACAGTAGATTAGATGCAGATCAACAATGTCAATACACAGAATCACATGTAGAATAGGAAAGTGATTTATAACCCAATTTTCCTATGATACCATAAATGTGCAATCATTTTAATTTAATCTTGAGATATCTCTAGGCTCATCAAAGAAAATATAACTGGGCTGATGCTTCTTTTCAAACACCAAGGAGTCGGTCTTCTAAATACTGCTAAAATCTACGTGTTAACACTATTCAGTTCAGGGACGGATTATGGGTTGTGTGGGCCCCTGGGTAAAACGTTCGCGAGGCCCCCCCCCACCACCACCACCTGCACCACCACCACAACCACCACAAGTCAAGGGCCCTTGGCAGCCAAACACCCTCCCTATAGGGTCAGGGGACCTTGTAGGCAGAGGATCAAAGAATGTAGGCCCTCTAAAATAGACAAACGAAAATACATTGCTGATAAGCGTTGCAAATTGTTTTGGCTTGGGGCCCACGGGCCCCCTGCACCCCAAGGGCCCCTGGGCAGCGGCCCCGCTAACCCGGTTTGTAATCCGTCCCTGATTCAGTTAGATGTGAAAAAAGAAAAGCATAATTTAAAAATAATATTCTGAACTATCCTATTCTTATCCTATGATTTACCAGCAGATATCCTGCCTGCCAACCGATTCTCCTGCGCAAACTTCTGCATGAGATTTCTCCTTTTCTGCTGGCAGTTATCTGGCTGGTGTGCATTTTGTTTGGGTCCAAGCACGTCATCTCATGTACAATCGAGTACTTCAGAGGGCATTTATCCAAGGCCTTTTTGCACATTTTTGAGAGCACAATCTGGCAATTTTTTTTAATCTGAAGGACACCAAGGTCACTTCCACTGCCTTTGGCTCCTGACTGTCTCTGACAAAAAGATGGTTTGTCAAATTTCCAGAATCTTTCTGCACACTCAGCCCAAGGTTAACACTACCTCAGCTGTACATATCAAACCAGCTCAAACTCCATGTTATTCACATATTTTTTACTTCACAATTGTTTGATACATTTGTATGTAAAGATACCAGTGAATTCACAGAAGTCCCACCTTGATGACAGCCATTCCTATATCCACCTCCTTTGGACTGAGCCAGAGTTTTTGCCTGTACAACAGCTGTACATGTTGCTACACAACACTTAAACATTCTATTTCCTCAATGAACTATTTTTTTTGCAGCAAAAGCCATGAAGCAGCAATAAAATCTTTAAAATATGCTTACCAATAAATATGGTTCTCCCATTTAAACACATGTAAAGATAAACCATGGATATTTAAAAATCATGGGTTCGTTAATGAGTTTAAATGTTATTGAATGGCTTACCTTAAACTTCTCCAGTAAGTCTTCAGCGGTGGAGTGGCTCATGTACTGTGATCCCAGAACCAGGACTGCACTCGAGAGCCATTCTCATAATTCACCCAATACCTGACATGCACATCCAGTTGTTTTCTTTTGATGGTCCTGTTCATACTTACGTCAAACATGACAACGAAGCTCCCTTTTAATATATGGAGCGAGTCCAAATCGCGCAAGAAAAGCGGTTTTATCTTTACCACAAGTGACCCTGCGAGTCAGGGAACATCACCCTGGAGACGGTGTGAATGTCATCATTGGACGTATAGGAGTGATGTCGGCAAACCGTTTGCAAAGCCCATAGCACTTCTGCTTTCAGTGTGGGTTGAGGAGGATGTACTGAAGGCATTATTTGTCATGGGATCCGGAGACACTGCCAAAACGGGTGTAGGCCTATCTTTAGAGGTTGTACTTATCTCCACTGAATAAACATAAATCTGGGCTTATTCTATACTGAACAAAAATATAAACGCAACACTCTTGTTTCTGCTCCCATTTTTCATGAGATGGACTTAAAGACCTACAATTCATTCCAGATACACAATATTACCATTTCTCTCAAACATTTCTCACAAATCAGTCTAAATGTGTGATAGTGAGCACTTCTGCTTTGCTGAGATAATCCATCCCACCTCACAGGTGTGCCACATCAAGATGCTGATCTGACATCATGGGTAGTGCACAGGTGTACCTTATACTGCCCACAATAAAAGGCCACCCTGGAATGTGCAGTTTTTTGCTTTATTGGGGGTCTGGGGACTCAGAACCGGTCAGTATCTGGTGTGACCACCATTTGCCTCATGCAATGCAACACATCTTCTTCGCATAGAGTTTATCAGATTGTCAATTGTGGCCTGTGGAATGTTGGTCCACTCCTCTTCAATGGCTGTGCGAAGTTGTTGGATATTAGTGGGAACTGGTACACGCTGTCGTATACGCCGGTCAAGCACATCCCAAACAAGAGCAGCTGACCTGAGAAATAAGAAATAAGCTAAGCTGGAAACCTGGACCCTCCGACCAAGAATGCGTGAAGTACCCTCAGAAGGTCTACTAGAAGATGTACGTAGAAGACTACTACAGATCAGCTGATCTACACCACAGCAACAGTGATCCTTGAGCTGGAGCCGGACCGTCTTTGAAGACTCCGTAAATCTCCGTATAATAATATATATCTACGGGAACGAGAAAGGAGAAAGCAGAGAACAAGAACAAGATTTGTAAATGTAAGATTTGAAGGACCCCCGGCATGAAAAATAGAATAGTTCTCGTCATTAGTGAACATGTGTCTCGTCATTGTGTATCATGGACAGTAAGAGGGGGATCAATAGAGTGTTGTTATTATAACGTCTAAAAAGTCTGTCGATAAATCAATAAGAAAATAAATGAAGTCGTTTTCGCGAACACGCGAACAGGGGCCGGACCGACTGTAGGGGGCGTGGCCAGAGACAGCCATAGCTGTCAAGTCTCCCGTTTTGGCCGGGAAACTACCGTATTTTACTTCTCTTTCCCGCCGTCCTCCCGTATTAGTATTTTCCCGTAAATCTCCCTTATATTATATAGTTGCTGGATAGTGTAGTGGTAAGATCGCCGCCTTTCACACGGGAGACCGGGGTTCGAATCCCGGTTGTGGCCAAAAATATATTTTATATATTTTATATATTTATATTATTTTATATTTCCTGTCTTAAAATGTAAGGGATACTGGAGCCTGGTTGCGGATGGCTCACGGCGGGTGCCGGAAAATTTCCTTTATTTTCAAATCCAAACCTTGACAGGTATGCTGCTGTTCCAAATCATGGGTGCATGTTACAAGTGCGGAACATATTTTAACTTAGTACTAACTTAGCATCATATTTGATCTGATTCGACTGAATATCCCAGGTTTCCATCTCTCATGCATCTGGTGTGACGTGTTTTCAGACTCTCAGGCTGGCGCAAAGAAATCTTACGGGAATTGAACGTCTCACTCCGGCCAGCTGACCAAAGTTCGGTAACCTTGGTATTGTGTGTAGGAGATTCGCTATAACTATAATTTCGTTCTCCATTTACATGCCCGTAGTGTCTTTAAGTGTTATGTAGTTTTGCCTGAAACGCAAAAATAAAACAAAGCAATTAAAGCCGATCAGTGGCTCAAATTGTGCTGTAGCGATTGAAGAACTTTTGTCGGAAGTTGGATTCGAACTTGGGATGCCTTACTTGGGAGAACAGAATACCAGAATAGAGTAGGTTAAGTCCAGCCTTGGCTTCCAAGCTGACGTTTTTCTACATATGTGCTTGTGTATCATGGACAGTAAGAGGGGGCAGGCAAGGAGAGAATTTCTCTCTTTGGGGATCAATAGAGTGTTGTTATTATAACGTCTAAAAAGTATGATGGTCTGTCGATAAATCAATAAGAAAATAAATGAAGTCGTTTTCGCGAACACGCCGAATTATAACTATAATTTCGTTCTCCATTTACATGCCCGTAGTGTCTTTAACCGGCTGCACAAACTGGATCCGCCTCCATTACGACACAACTTTGCCCTTATTGGCTTAAGAATTTAGTCACATACATGACGTATATCTGCTATTTCTCCCGAGAAGCAGGTAAAGCAGTGGTAACTGCTTTGTAGTTAATTTACCTGGTAAAATTAAGTTTAAATAAATGATATAAATACTGTAATAGTACTCGTGAGCTTTGTTTATTTGTTATTAGTTATTGTAATGTTGCGCTGCTTTATTTGTTTAATCGTCTAGTCTGTGGAGACATTCAAGTTAATCAAATAAGAATTGCACTGTACACTGTACATGACCATAAAAACTTTGTATCCTTGAAATAAATGTTTTTGATCTTTTCCTTGGCAGTTATCTTTTTACACAGGGCCTCTATGTACACGATAGTTTTTTTTTTCACGACTAACAGTATGGATCAGGAGTTGGTTATTGTAAAAGAAGTAATGTGCATGCAGGTGATATTTGTATAGATTTATCCACACCCTTGTAGCAGTGCTGCCATTGCAGTCAGATCTCGCAAACTAGGAGTATTAGTTGTCTTTATTTCTCTTTATTTCTTGACGCCAACCCTCTCCATTAATCCGGGCTTGGGACTGGCACCTACCTGAGCTGGCTTGCTCCCTTAAGTGGCTGGGTTAGGCTAAACTATATATATATATTTACCAAGACTACAATAAAACATCTCGAAATGTGTAGTCTAGCAAAACGCAGTTTAAAGAAGGTAGCCTACCTGGCGAAATTGCAAACAAATTAAGGGCGTTAGGCAGCCTTTAGATCCTACCCATCATGCACTGCAGTTTTTTGCTAATTCCTCAAATGGAAAACTGTCCATCCATCCATCCATTTTCCAAACCGCTTATCCTACTGGATCGCGGGGGGTCTGGAGCCTATCCCGGAAGCAATGGGCACGAGACAGGGAACAACTCAGGATGGCGGGCCAGCCCATCGCAGGGCACACTCACACACTATTCACTCACGCATACACTCCTATGGGCAATTTAGCAACTCCAATTAGCCTCAGCATGTTTTTGGACTGTGGGGGAAACCAGAGTACCCGGAGGAAACCCCACGATGACATGGGTAGAACATGCAAACTCCACACACATGTGACCCAGGTGGAGACTCGAACCCGGGCCCTAGAGGTGTGAGGCAACAGTGCTAACCACTGCACCACCATGCTGCCCCCTAAATGGAAAACCATTAAATACAAAAGGAAAACAAAAGTGCTGTAAGACTGTATACTTATGTGTATGTTAGTAAAGGCTGTAGCTGACACAACGGACCCCACTAATTAGAAAGGGGTAATTGTACACATGTGGCATCCAGTATGTTCTTCTATAACAGTTTTTTAAAAAAAAAAAAACTCACATTACACAAATTGGCACTATCAAAACGAGGATTATGGGGAAAATGGGGACTGTGATGGAGATTACATACACGTAGGCATGGTATTTAGTTTTTTTTTAATCTGGTCACCTTCCAGAGTAATTGTAAACTAAAACCATCTTCACCCTATTTGATTCTTTATAAATGGACAATCAGTCGTGCAGTAAATGGGGGTATAGAGAGACACAGAGCTTGTCTAACAAGAAACCCTGGGAAGCTAACATTAATAGGGTGGGTATGGATAGCAAAACCATTGATACAGATTACAGATTTATATCTCACCTGAACCCTGGCGGGCTCCGTGCCAATAGGGGTTGGGATTAGGGTTAGTTAACTTAAGTAGTAATATTGATGTGTATATTCTCCTATTCTCCAGTCAGTGAATCGTGAAACGTAATGTTAATATGTTTCTATACCTATATGTTCTGCTTAAAAACCCATAAAGGCAAGCACAGTGTTTAGACATTCTGTTACTTAGACTAGTAAACACTAAGATCCTTCAGCTTTCAATTAACCTGACACAACAGTCTAAACAACAAATGTGTGCCATGTCATTTGTCATCTTTACATCTTGTATCCTTTATATGGTAATTGGATTTTCAAGGTGGAATTGCAGGTCGATCATTTTAAGGATCTAGATGTAAACCTCCCTGGTGTTGCTTTAATATTTTTTTTGCACAATTTGCTTCACACACTTCCTCCAGCAGAGAAGCTTACAATACTACACCCCACCAAATGACTGGATGATGCCTTTTTATTTAAGGTCTGGCTGTGAGCCTCGATTACCGATACACTATCTTCAGGCTCCTGCCGGGATCAGTCAGTATGGTGGACCTTTGGAGGAATGGGTACAAAACCATCAGGAAAGTTTGCAGGTGCTTCAAGAGTATGTGAAGGCTTAGTTGGAGGAACAAGCCACACCACGAAATCGGAAACACAATGAGTTGGTTAATGATTAGGGGTTTGATGAAGGTCAGCTGGTGTGTTTGCGGAACCATGTTCGAGGTAAAATACAGGATCATTGGGATGCCTGTTTGTATATGGTAGTTCGGTGTCCCCAAGATCAGGGTGCAGTTTACTCTGCAACTCCAATGGAGGGGGACGGGGTTGTCCGTCAAGTTCACCGAACAGAGTTGCGTCCAGTACCACAGGGGGTTGTTATGTCAGGGGAAGATGTTCTGGTAATGTCTCCTGAGTCTGGGTTGCCCACAGGGGCAACAGAAATGGAATCGGATGAGGACTCTGTGGTTTTACGGGGACAGGGCTGGTGGGAGGGGTCGCAATAGAGCATCCACAAGTAGGCCTCGTATAATGGAGGAGGTTATGTCCCCCCCGAGGTGTAGAGACCAGTTAAACGTTCGGTGAGGTCCACCACTGGTCATCATACCAACCCTTATAAGTTACCACGGTCAGTGAATGATCGTTCGGTTGGGGAGGAAGACCAGTGGTTTGGGGATAGAATTCTTAGCTGTGATCGTTGGGTCATCAATTTCATTTTGGGGGATGGATTGTAGCCAGGCAATTATAGGCAGGTATAGGAACTGCAGTTCGGACTGGAGGCATAGCCGGGGCGAGATGGCTGTGCATGTTCCGATGGTAGGGCATATTGGCAAAGGAGCAGGCACGGGAAAGACAGGCAGGGTCCTGATAGATTTGGGGGAGCATCGGCGGGCATATTGAATTTGCAGTGTAGCAGCCTTTCTGTTTGCTTGTTTCAGGGGTGAACAATCTTATCCGCAAAGGGCCGGTGTGTATGCAGGTTTTCGCTGCAACTCCCTAATTAGATTTCTAATTAGAGGACTGATTAGCTGAAGAGTCCTCATACCTGGTTTTGAAGAGCTGACCTAAAGGTTACCCCAAAAACCTGTTTTTTTTTTGTTTGAATGGGGCAGTGAGTCATGGGGTAAACTACTGTTCTTTAGGGGTTTTCAAGGTGGAATTACGGGTCGATAATTTTAAGGATCAGGTTGTAAACCTCCCTGGTGTTGCTTTAATATGTTTTATCTGAGGTTGTATCGTGTATTATCAAGCCAGCCGGCTTAGTGGCCTCGGGAGCGGGGTTTAGTGGGAGCAGCTGGCTAGTTTTATTTTCTTTTTTGTTTGTGTCTTTTTCTTTGTTGTATGTATATTTTGGGTTCATTATTAGGCAGGCTGGGCCTTTTGGCACCTGTAGTCTGGGTGCTGGATTGCCCATAGGGGTCTTTTTTATTGCTGTGATTTGCTGTGTCATTCACTAGTGTGATTTGTGCTGGATGTGTTTTTAAGGTTGTGCTGTGGCGTGTACCTGAGCAAACTTTGGGCAACCTGTTCTCTTGTTGGCTTTATTGACAAAGGGTGGATTAGTCTAATTACGGCCTGCTACAAATAGCTGCATATAACGTATAAAAAAAATCACCTTATGGGTGCTCCGTAGGGTAGCAAGATCTTGAGTTTTTTTTACAGTACTCGGGTACGTTTTAAAATTTTCGACCAATCAGCAAACATTATTCTGACAGCATAGCTGGGAAACCAATGAAAAGTGAGTGCAACGTTCTAGAACTTGACTTCGGGTTGACGCTCCCCTATAAAAGAGCTGGGTACTGCTTCAAGGCGTTCAGTTGGCGCTACCTCCTGATAGAGTAGCACTGTACGGCTCTTGTTCCGTAAAACAACATCAAAAGGATGAAAAAAAAAACAATATTTAAAGAAGACGAAAAAAATCAATTTTTAAAGAAGACGAAAAAAACATCGTCTAAAAAAATAAGCCAAAAAAATAATATCCGAAGAAGGAAAAACATGCAAAGTAAAAAAAAACAAACAAAAATAAAAAACAATATCCAAAGAAGAAGGAAAAAAACATCCAAAGGGAGAAAAGAAGAACTGAAGGGCCAACGAGGTAGGAGGAAATACAAATTTCGTTTCAGCACCGTTGGAGTGCCAAGCCGTGAAAAGCATTTGGCCAGAAGACAAGGTAAGTGTTGTATCTGTTATTTTAAAACAGCGCTTTTCAAAATGCTGCTTTATAATCGTTTGAGATCGTTAGCCAGTGTGACAGCTGAAGGCTTTTTGAGTTTACCAACATAAAGTTTTATTTCTGTATTAGGACATTGTCAGGAACAATGATGTGTTCATCGCTATGATGTGGTCAAAAAGCGATGCATTGAATCTTAGAAACATTTGTGATTTTTCAAACGATGCTTTTCCTTTTATTTAATCAGTAAAATTTCCATCGGTTTTATATAGTGCCCCTTGAAATATGTCTTTAGCTCATTTTCCGGGCATTTTACTAGAATGCATCCTGAGAAATACACAAGCTCTGCTGCATTTCCGTGCCTCGATGTTTAGTGCCGAGTATAATTGTTGCAGTTGCCTTTTATATATTCCATGAGACCTGTTGGTACCAAGAGAAGTGTGAGACTGTCAGGGTGAATTTATCATACAATCGCACGCATAAATACCTGAGGGTTGCCAGTCCTTTTGCGTTGTTACAGGAGGACTAGAGCTGACGAGTGTGTTTCTACACACTATCAAGGGCATTGTAGTACAGTTTTCTCAGGTGGGAGAATGCTGCCGATCTCCTATTTGACAATACAGCCCTTGATATATTAGAATATTACAGAACTAGAAGCCTTTTGCAAGGAAGAATGTGAGAAAATCCCAAGTACAAGAACTGAAAGCCTTTCAGCTGGCTATAAGAAGCGCTTGTAAGCTGTGATATCTGGCAGAGGAGGTGTTACTAAGTACTGATTACGTAGGGTGCCCAAACTTTTGCAGAGTGCCATAATAATGTTTTTATTTTGTAATTTTGTTCAATTTATGGCATAAAAAGTAACTATTCATCAATGTTTGCTGAAAATATTGTGTATTTTTCCCCCAGTTCCTAAAGAGACTGTATTAACTGATATTGTTGCTTTTGTAATTGAAAAGATGTTATTTGTCAAGGGGTGCCAAACCTTTGCATAAGACTGTACACAGTGTGTGTATGTGTTTATGTGAGTGTGTGTCTGTGTGTGTGTGTGTATATATATATATGTGTGTGTGTGTATATATTTCTGTATATGCATGTGTATATATATATTTATATATAGTTCACACACATTCAAACTTATTTGAATACACATTCAAAATTATTTTTATTATTATTATTTTCGTTTTTTTTTTTTTTTTGTGTTTTAAAAATTTTTATTTTTGCAATGGAAATAAAAATAAAGCAGTCCTCCGTAGAGGAGGGGTGGTGGAGGGAATATATATATATATATACATATATATAAAATAATTGTCACACAACTGGGGTGACATGCCTATCCTGCTCACCCAATTTTAGTGCACTTTAGTTATGCATAATGACCTTCTAGTCTCGATACACCCATATATATATATGTATATATATATATAGTTTTTTTTTGTTTTTTTTTTTGCAATAGACAATAAAAATAACGCAGTTCTCCATAAAGGAGGGATGGTGGATGGAATATATATATACATATATATAAAATAATTGTCACACAACCTGGGTGACATGCCTTGCCTGCTCACCCAGTTTTAGTGCACCTTAGTTATTCATAATGACCATCTAGTCTCGATACACCCATAAATATATATGTATATATATATAGTTTTTTTTGTTTTTTTTTTGCAATAGACAATAAAAATAACGCAGTTCTCCATAAAGGAGGGATGGTGGATGGAATATATATATACATATATATAAAATAATTGTCACACAACTTGGGTGACATGCCTTGCCTGCTCACCCAATTTTAGTGCAACTTAGTTATCCATAATGACCAACTAGTCTCGATACACCCATATATATATATATATATATGTACATATATATATAGTTTTTTTATTAGCAATAGAAAAGAAAAATAACGCAGTTCTCCGTAAAGGAGGGATGGTGGATGGAATATATATATATATATATATACATTTATATAAAATAATTGTCACACAACCTGGGTGACATGCCTTGCCTGCTCACCCAATTTTAGTGCACTTTAGTTATCCATAATGACCATCTAGTCTCGATACACCCATGAATATATATGTATATATATATATATATATATATATATATATATATATATATATATATATATATATAGTTTTTCTGTTTTTTTTTTGCAATAGACAATAAAAATAACGCAGTTCTCCGTAAAGGAGGGATGGTGGATGGAATATGTATATGCATATATATAAAATAATTGTCACACAACCTGGGTGACATGCCTTGCCTGCTCACCCAATTTTAGTGCACCTTAGTTATCCATACTGACCATCTAGTCTCGACACACCCATATATATATATATATATATATATATATATATATATATATATATATATATATATATATATATGTATATATATAGATATTTTTTCTTTTTCTTGTGTTTTTTTTTCGCAATGGATATTAAAAATAAAGCAGTCCTCCGTAAAGGAGGGGTGGTGGAGGGAATATATATATACATATATATATAAAATAATTGTCACACAACCTGGGTGACATGCCTTGCCTGCTCACCCAATTTTAGTGCAACTTAGTTATCCATAATGACCAACTAGTCTCGATACACCCATATATATATATATATATATATGTACATATATATAGTTTTTTTATTAGCAATAGAAAAGAAAAATAACGCAGTTCTCCGTAAAGGAGGGATGGTGGATGGAATATATATATATATATATATATATATATATATATATATATATATATATATATATATATATATATACATTTATATAAAATAATTGTCACACAACCTGGGTGACATGCCTTGCCTGCTCACCCAATTTTAGTGCACTTTAGTTATCCATACTGATCATCTAGTCTCGACACACCCATATATATATATATATATATATATATATATATATATATATATATATGTATATATATATAGATATTTTTTCTTTTTCTTGTGTTTTTTTTTCGCAATGGATATTAAAAATAAAGCAGTCCTCCGTAAAGGAGGGGTGGTGGAGGGAATATATATATACATATATATATAAAATAATTGTCACACAACCTGGGTGACATGCCTTGCCTGCTCACCCAATTTTAGTGCAACTTAGTTATCCATAATGACCAACTAGTCTCGATACACCCATATATATATATATATATATGTACATATATATAGTTTTTTTATTAGCAATAGAAAAGAAAAATAACGCAGTTCTCCGTAAAGGAGGGATGGTGGATGGAATATATATATATATATATATATATATATATATATATATATATATATATATATATATATATATACATTTATATAAAATAATTGTCACACAACCTGGGTGACATGCCTTGCCTGCTCACCCAATTTTAGTGCACTTTAGTTATCCATACTGACCATCTAGTCTCGACACACCCATATATATATATATATATATATATATATATATATATATATATATATATGTATATATATATAGATATTTTTTCTTTTTCTTGTGTTTTTTTTTCGCAATGGATATTAAAAATAAAGCAGTCCTCCGTAAAGGAGGGATGGTGGATGGAATATATATATAAAATAATTGTCACACAACCGGGGTGACATGCCTTGCCTGCTCACCCAATTTTAGTGCACCTTAGTTATTCATAATGACCATCTAGTCTCGATACACCCATAAATATATATGTATATATATATAGTTTTTTTATTAGCAATAGAAAAGAAAAATAACGCAGTTCTCCGTAAAGGAGGGATGGTGGATGGAATATATATATATATATATACATTTATATAAAATAATTGTCACACAACCTGGGTGACATGCCTTGCCTGCTCACCCAATTTTAGTGCACTTTAGTTATCCATAATGACCATCTAGTCTCGATACACCCATGAATATATATGTATATATATATATATATATATATATAGTTTTTCTGTTTTTTTTTTGCAATAGACAATAAAAATAACGCAGTTCTCCATAAAGGAGGGATGGTGGATGGAATATGTATATGCATATATATAAAATAATTGTCACACAACCTGGGTGACATGCCTTGCCTGCTCACCCAATTTTAGTGCACCTCAGTTATCCATACTGACCATCTAGTCTCGACACACCCATATATATATATATATATATATATATATATATATATATATATATATGTATATATATATATAGATATTTTTTCTTTTTCTTGTGTTTTTTTTTCGCAATGGATATTAAAAATAAAGCAGTCCTCCGTAAAGGAGGGGTGGTGGAGGGAATATATATATACATTTATATAAAATAATTGTCACACAACTGGGGTGACATGCCTTGCCTGCTCACCCAATTTTAGTGCACCTTAGTTATCCATAATGACCAACTAGTCTCGATACACCCATAAATATATATGTGTATATATATATATATATATAGTTTTTTTGTGTTTTTTTTTGCAATAGACAATAAAAATAACGCAGTTCTCCATAAAGGAGGGATAGTGGATGGAATATATATATACATATATATAAAATTATTGTCACACAACCTGGGTGACATGCCTTGCCTGCTCACCCAATTTTAGTGCACCTTAGTTATCCATACTGACCATCTAGTCTCGATACACCCATATATATATATATATATATATATGTACATATATATAGTTTTTTTATTAGCAATAGAAAAGAAAAATAACGCAGTTCTCCGTAAAGGAGGGATGGTGGATGGAATATATACATACATATATATAAAATAATTGTCACACAACCTGGGTGACATGCTTTGCCTGCTCACCCAATTTTAGTGCAACTTAGTTATCCATAATGACCAACTAGTCTCGATACACCCATAAATATATAGTATATATATATATATATATATATATAGTTTTTTTATTTTTTTCGTAATGGACAATAAAAATAACGCAGTTCTCCGTAAAGGAGGGATGGTGGATGGAATATATATATACATATATACATTTATATAAAATAATTGTCACACAACCTGGGTGACATGCCTTGCCTGCTCACCCAGTTTTAGTGCACCTTAGTTATCCATACTGACCATCTAGTCTCGATACACCCATAAATATATATACTGAACAAAAATATAAACGCAACACTCTTGTTTCTGCTCCCATTTTTCATGAGATGGACTTAAAGACCTACAATTCATTCCAGATACACAATATTACCATTTCTCTCAAACATTTCTCACAAATCAGTCTAAATGTGTGATAGTGAGCACTTCTGCTTTGCTGAGATAATCCATCCCACCTCACAGGTGTGCCACATCAAGATGCTGATCTGACATCATGGGTAGTGCACAGGTGTACCTTATACTGCCCACAATAAAAGGCCACCCTGGAATGTGCAGTTTTTTGCTTTATTGGGGGTCTGGGGACTCAGAACCGGTCAGTATCTGGTGTGACCACCATTTGCCTCATACAATGCAACACATCTTCTTCGCATAGAGTTTATCAGATTGTCAATTGTGGCCTGTGGAATGTTGGTCCACTCCTCTTCAATGGCTGTGCGAAGTTGTTGGATATTAGTGGGAACTGGTACACGCTGTCGTATACGCCGGTCAAGCACATCCCAAACATGCTCAACGGGTGACATGTCCGGTGAGTATGCTGGCCATGCAAGAACTGGGACATTTTCAGCTTCCAAGAACTGTGTACAGATCCTTGCAACATGGGGCCGTGCATCATCTGTCTGAGTGGCTGGTCTCAGACGATCTTGGAGGTGAACCTGCTGGATGTGGAGGTCCTGGGCTGGTGTGGTTACACGTGGTCTGCGGTTGTGAGGCCGGTTGGATGTACTGCCATATTCTCTGAAACGCCTTTGGAGACGGCTTATGGTTGAGAAATGAACATTCAATGCACGAGCAACAGATCTGGTTGACATTCCTGCTGTCAGCATGCCAATTGCACGCTCCCTCAATGCTTGTGGCATCTGTGGCATTTTGCTGTGAGACAAAACTGCACATTCCAGGGTGGCCTTTTATTGTGGGCAGTATAAGGTACACCTGTGCACTACCCATGATGTCAGATCAGCATCTTGATGTGGCACACCTGTGAGGTGGGATGGATTATCTCAGCAAAGCAGAAGTGCTCACTATCACACATTTAGACTGATTTGTGAGAAATGTTTGAGAGAAATGGTAATATTGTGTATCTGGAATGAATTGTAGATCTTTAAGTCCATCTCATGAAAAATGGGAGCAAAAACAAAAGTGTTGCGTTTATATTTTTGTTCAGTGTATGTATATGTATACATATAGTTTTTTTTGTGTTTGTGAAAACGGGTCTTTAATCGGGGAAACGGAGCGGGTAGAGCAGGACGGAACGCAGGCATTGACAAACTACAATGACGGACAGGGCAAACAGGTAAGACCAGGACTTAAAATAGGTCATGACTAATCAAAGTAATCGGGCAAAGCAGGAGACGATCAGGGAAGCACACGTGGGTAATCAGGGGGCGTGGCACACACGAGGAGCGGACAAGCCGGGCATATATGTATATCTATATAAAACCTCATTAATGAGGGACAGGGAACAGAACGGACAGACAGAACTGGCACAGGGGAAGGAGCCAGGACAAGACTTGACATAAGACAGGAAAGGCAGAGAAACAGATCAGAAAGGGGGACACGGAGGGAACAGGCAGGACAAAAGGACCGGGAGTGAACGAAGGGAACATCGGGGAAAGAGGAGCAGAAGCCAGAGGGACGAGGGACAAAGAGAGGAGGGACAGAGACAGGAGGAACAAAGCGAGGGGGAGCAGAGGCAGGAGGGACAAAGACGGGAGGCCAGGGAGAGAAGGAGGGGGAACCAAGAGGAGCCCGAGGGAGACCCAGCGGGCGACGGGAGGCAGCCGGAAGGGCTGCAGGCGGCCGGGAGGCCGGAGCCGGAGGGGCCGAGGAGACGGGGTGAGGGACAGACGCAGGGACGAAGGAGGGAGTCGGAGGGGAGACCAGGGAAGGGGACGAAGGAGCTGGAAGGGACCCTGGCGAGGGCAAGGAGAGAGGGGGAGCCGCAGCAGACGGCGACGTCCTCCGACACGCCAGAGCGGGAGGACCAGCAGGCGAATGAGGAGCCGCCGTCGGGGGGCCCGCAGGCAACCGATAAGACGCCGGAGGAGGGACCGAGGCAGGGCGACGAGGCCGCGGAGGGGGACCCGCAGACGACAGCCGACCCGGAGGGCCAGGACCCGCAGGTGCCGACCAAGCCCTAGCGCCGGCGAGGGAGGGCGAGCCAGGGGGCTGGGCGGGTGGGACCCCAGCCGTGCGTCTGTGTCCTCTCCCCTTATGGGACACAGACATAAGGACCTGCGGCCGGGGTCGGGCTCGTCGGGGTGAGGGTACCAGAGTCACAGGGGGAGAAGGGACTGGAGTGGGGCCAGGGACTGGAGCTGCAGGCTGCAGAGGGAGCGCCTGCCCGGGAGCTGCAGGCAGGGAAAGCGCCTCGGACGTGGGCGCGGTAGCTGCAGGCAGCGGAGACGGCTGCTCGGGCTCTGGGGCCGCAGGGGGCACTTATTTTATTATATAAAATAAGTGTCACACAACCGGGGTGACATGCCTTGCCTGCTTGTGGGATGAGGAAGACTCAGGGACTGGAAATGGGATTAAAACTGAAGATGTGCTCATTCCTTTGTGTATTTACAAATTTTCCTTCCGTCAGACATGAGGAGTTTGCTGCTATATTTGGCACTAATAGAGATTCTGATGCTGCTATTTTTATTGTCTATTAGTTTGTTATTATTTACAAGTTCTGTTGTGTTTTTGCATTTTTCTCTTCTGGTTAATTAACTGCTGTCTGTTTGCTGTGAAGTATGAGTGTGGTGAGTAAGACTCAGGGACTGGAAGTGGGATTACAACTAAAGATAACATGCTTATTCCTTTTTGTATTGTTTACAAATTTCCTTCCGTCAAACATGAGGAGTTTGCTGCTATATTGTGCACTAACAGAGATTCTGATGCTGCTATTTTTATTGTTTATAAATGTGTTATTGTTTCCAAGTTGAGTATTCAATAAATGCTAAATTGAGAAATTTTGTGTATCGTTTGTTATTATTAGTGTGATATTTTACCATGCAAATAGAGGGGAAAACGTCCAATTATCGGCCAAAAAAAATCAGCAGCATATATCGGCCATCGCCTGACCCTTGACTTGAAAAACCCATATCGGTCGACCTCTAGTAACAGTACATTCTGTCCAATTCATCCATCGAGTTAAGTCACACACCCACTTGAGGGGGCACTCCGGCAGACGTGAGGATGGGGATGTTCTTTCCGCTATAACATCCACTGCAGAAGTACATCTCGCTCCTGTTCACAGGGCTTACTTCAATGATGAAGCAGGGCTGGTTGTCTGGACAAGAAGTTGTCCTGCTGCTGGGTCTCGGTGCCGTTTTTCCACCTAAGCTTGAAGGTGGAAATGTGTTCCAACTTGGTCCCTGGGACTGCAGCATAGCCAAACATCGCGAGCAGCGTCGGCCACACCCACCACCAGAACCATCACACCGTCCTATACACATAAAGAAGAACTAAAACATAGAGTGTTGTGACAATCTATGCGTTAATGTTTGGCAGCATAGGTGATTCATTAAAATTATACCGAAGAATGGAAAATGTGATATTTAGAATATTTTTTGCCATTTAGTAGCTAATTTAAGCACTTACCCAATGCCTCAATTTGTTTTAGGTCAGTAATGTCTGAGCCAAAAGAATGAATGTATGAATTTAATACAATTCACCCACTCCCACCCACACACAAATCTGAAATTCAATTTAAGACACTTCTTAAACATTAGTGCATTAACAAAAAAGGAAAATCTTAAGAGATTCAGTAGGATTTTCTATGTTAGACTTAAGCTAATAGTTCAATAGTTTTTACATATTTCAATATACCAATTTGACTTTAATGTTGAAACAGATGCTAAAACATGGAATAATTTCATAACTAGAGAAACATGTTATTCACAAACACTAGCAAAGGTAGCTTATAGTTAAGCTTACTTAAGTCAGCAAGTCAGGCTACAGTGTGTAAGAATAGTCGTAAACGATAATTTGTCTCAGTCTTACATGACAGAATAAGTAAACAGAAAATATAAAATGGCTGAAACAGCGTCATTAACGCCAGCTACAGTAGAGGCGCAGAAAAGGTGTCATGACTGAAGTATTCCCAAACTCTGGAAGACCGTATGCGAGCCTTTTTTGCCGCGTGTTTCTCCAGAGGCTCCGGAGCTCCGCTGGTTGAGACAGCCATGTTGGTTCATGTGCAGGGGGACGAGCGGCAAATTTCTTTTTTGCAGGGTGGTAGGTGATGTCTCATTAATATTTATGAGAGAAGTGCTACATGATTGGCCAGTGCATGCCAGTGCATGCCCAAAATGGTGCGGCACTGCATCCAAGCCTGCGGCACTCAGAGTCACAAATACAGTGGAAACCATTTGTAGTAATTACGTCTGTCTGGCTGATTTCCAACTAATTGATATTTGTATATTTATTACATGAATATAAGGTAATATAAGGTAATAGAAGAGGTATTTAATGGTTTTCCATCTGAGGAATTTGCAAAAAACTGCAGTGCATGATGGGTCGGACCTAAAGGCTGCCTTAACGTCCTCATCTGTATGACGACATACATCAAGACTAGGAAGGTGCATAATGTTCATGTCTGGTTGCGTTTGTTGGTCCAGAAAGTAATTCAATTTCGCCATGTAGGTTACGTTCTTAAAAACTGCTTGGATATAGCCCGATTATATGCTGTGGGCCTTTTAATTTCTTTGTTTACCAGGTAGGCTACCTTCTTTAAACTGCGTTTTGTTAGACTACATATTTAGGGAGGTCTTTATAAATTTATAGTAGTCTTCATAAATATGTGCATAGTTTAGCCTAACCCAGCCACTTAAGGGAGAAAGCCAGCTCAACTAGGTGTCGGTCCCAAGCCCGGATTAATGGGGAGGGTTGGCGTCAAGAAATAAAGAGACTGTATCTTCACTGCATGACTGATGTCAAAATGTGTGAAATATGTGGTTGTATTAATAAATGCATTAAAGTAGGTTAATGATTCTGTGCTGTCTAAATTGTATAGAAAATTTCTACGTATAGCCAAACAAATCTCCTCCTGTTTGAAAAGGCATAGAAAAAGCAATTTAGCCACTAAAACTTTACAGTTTTTGTGAGGGACAGTCGAATTCTCTCGTTTCTCTCGTCAAGTTTTTTTGTGATCCTGCACCTACACTTTGCCGGCCCCAGGAGGATGGGCTCCCCCTTTGAGTTTGGTCCCTCCCAAGGTTTCTTCCTTCTTGGGAGTTTTTCCATCCTATCGGCGCCTATGGCTTACTCACTGGGGGCTTTGGGTGGGCATGATATAAAGCAAAGCATTTTCCCTCCCAGTTTCCTCCTCTGGTCCACATTGCAGGACCATCAGCCATCAGAAACAGTCAGACGGTCTCCTTCAGCTTCTTTAGTGTCCTTGGAAGCCAAGGCAGTTTTAGGTCTGAGAAGAGGTTTATCAGAAGGACACATATTACGTCGTTTGTCCTGAAATGTAACATGGGGAGGAAAAGTTAAGCGGTTTAGTCAGATTGGAGTCGTTTATTCAGCAGTGGCAGCGCCAGTGACTTAATGCTACAGGTGCTATAGGGGAGTGAGATTATTTAGACCGGGTGCTTTAGCTTTTCAGCTTATGTAGATGGTGTATAGAAGCACACAGCACGATAAGCTACAGCATGGATAAAATAGGATAAAATATGAAATTCTAACGTCTAGCTCACAGAGCCTCTATGTGTACTTTGAAGAAAAAATACACTACAAGTATGCTGTAAAAACCGCAAAAATGTCTTACACAATATACAGATTTTACAGATAGTTAAAGAAAAAATGAAACCAATATTTTGGGGGTGCTGTGGGGGTACTATGGTCATTGGAGGAGGAGCTAGAGCCCCCCCCCCCAAGCTTTTCCTTGGTGCTGCCACTGTTGTTCAGATTAAAAGTAACATTGTCATTAATAAACAGTACTCTGATCAAATTTTTGCATGTACAAACACAATCAAAGTTTAACCACATGTTTAGACACAATTCACACACCTGTTACATTTCCATAATGCTAAGACTCTCTACACTTACTTCATCCACTTTCTTGTTTGGTACACAGTCATTTGATGGATGTGTAAGATCATTACCAGACCGTCTGCTGCAAACTCTACAGTTAATGAATGGCTGCAAAAACACACAGACACACAAAAACAGTATTTAAAGAGTGGTGGGCAATAAATACAGTGAGAGAAGGTGTAGTAAAGATATATCTAATGATTTAAGGCAGAGCTGCTGGAGTGCAGGGTTTAATGACACAGAACAATTTTAGAGGAAAGAGCTTCCAAAGCAGGGTCACCATAAGGCTATATTATACAAAGCAAGTTCATCTAAAAGTATGAACAACAAATCCCGTTTAACTGAACACTGCTCTGTATTAAAATACTGTCCTCCGATCAAGCTAAGTGGTCCTGTAGTTCACTATTTAAAGAGGTAAATTTAAAGGGTAATTCACACTGCACATCTACCCTGCTCTGACCAGGTTTAATTACTGGCTTTCTAATTAAAACAAGAGTTAAGTCCTGCCCTTTCACCACAAAACACCACACTGCCATTTAAGGCTGATTTCAACAATGAGTTTTAGTTAACCTGGCTCGATTGAGTTAACTCTGGGTATGTAAAACCCGCTTTGTAGTACAGCCCACAGGTCTTTAAATAAGGCCAGCTAGGGTTCATAGCTCGAAGCATAATCTACAGGTCACCCCTCAGATGATTAGCATTTGCTTCTGCCTGGTAATCCAGCCTTTAAGCCTGTAAACCTACTAAAATTTGAGAATAAGGTGAAGGAACTGGCTCTTTGAGGCCACCTATGTATTTGTTACTTTATTGTTGGCTAACTTTCCCCCGCAGGGCATCAAAAAAGTTAACATGAACCTAAATTAATTTGCTAACTGATATGTCCAATGCTCACAGTCACAGTGACTCTTTACTTACCCTCTTGTCCATGAAAATACAGTCAGCCCGATGGTCTGTTGCAGTTGACTTTGGACATTTTGTTGCTCTCAAGAGAATCTCAATGTCAATGTATTCACTGCTGATCTAAATCACATAAACACGTTATATACAAAATTGCCTACAACTGTTTTAAAGGCAATATAACAAACAATAATCACCCAAAAAATGGCAAACTGTCACAGACTTGACTGCAGCAGATTCAGAGAGAAACTGTGAGAAGGTAAAATTGACCAGGGCTGAGATATACAACCATCACTTTCATTGTGAAGAGACATTAAGCATCATATGCATTGAAATTAAAACATCAAAATCAATGTGATACTCATTAGTTCAGCTTGCAGATGATGAAAGTTTCACACTTTTGTAAACACTTTCTCAGCAGTTACCTTCGGACGGCCCTGGATGTTATAGAAATTCATGTGCTGACGGGTTCCTTGATGAGCATTTTCGACTGCGAGTTTAATGGCCGTCTTGTGAGTGCAGGGAGACTGTGGTAATCTTGCTGGGCCTCTGTGGAGATAAGCAGAGCTCCATAAGCCAAAACCAGAAGCAGCAGGCGGGTCATCTTCCTCTCAGCTTTGAAGGGAGAAGCAGGACTGAGGACACTGATCTGTGGTCCCCTTATCCAGCACGTCCAGGGGCGTGTCCTTCACTCGAAACAAACAGACCTTTGAACAACATTGGAAAACTCTTCAGGATGAATTGAGGCAGGTGGTCAAGTGGGTTTATTGTTATTTCAGCAATATACACAGTACACAGTGAAAGGAAACATTGTTCCTCCTGGACCACGGTGCAACACAAAGAAGAAAAACAGAAACAACACAAGATGACACAAGTGCGGGCAAGATAGAACTATACAGAGTGAAAGGAGCACAAACAGAGGGAGAAAGTGCAAGATAAACACAAGAGCAACAATACAATACTACAGGACAAGACAGCGCAGTCAAGAACACAGAGTGCAGCCAGAGCTAACCTGAATAGGGGCATCAAGGTTGCCAGGCAGGCAGAGAAACAGAAAATAGAGGTCTACTTCACATACAACAACCCACAGTGGGTGTGGCAGGGAATACAACACATTACAAACTTCAAAGGCAACAACACCGTCACTGTTAACAGCAACGCCCTTTTAGCAAAGGAGCTAAACAGCTTCTTTGCTCGTCTGGAGGAACACAGAGCAGACATAGCCACACTGCCCCCTCCCCCAATCTCCAGCACTCACAGACTCCCTCTGCAGGAACACCACGCGAGAAGGCACATTGCATCTCTAGGTGTGTGGAGTTTAAGACAAGGCAAGTGATGCTACGATAATATAATTCCTTGGTAAGACCCCACCTAGAATATTGTGTGCGGGTTTGGTTACCATACCTTAAGAAGGACATTGCTGCCTTGGAAAAGGTGCAACGTAGGGCAACGAGAATGATTCCTGGTCTTAGAGGAATGTCTAATGAGGAGAGGTTAGCTGAGCTGAATCTGTTTAGCCTCGAGCAAAGGAGACTAAGGGGGGACATAATCCAGGTGTTTAAGATTCTAACAGGTCTGGATGCTGTTCAGCCAAATGGCTATTTCAATGTTAGTTTAAATACCAGAACTCGTGGCCATAAGTGGAAATTAGCTGGAGAACATTTTAAAACGAATTTGATGAAGCATTTCTGTACACAGCGTGTAGTTAGAGTATGGAATAGTCTTCCTGTTATTGTAACACAAGCTAAAACCCTGGGTTCTTTTAAATCAGAGCTAGATAAGATTTTTGAGCTATTAGCTAAGTTCTCCTCAAAGGAGCTTGATGGGCCGAATGGCCTCCTCTCATTTGTAAATCTCTTTGGTTCTTATGAGTCAGCTTACAGAGATGAGGTCCAGAAACTGATAGGTTGGAGTTCAGCAAACAATTTGGCACTAAACAGCACAAAGACAAAGGAATCACTGACTTCAGGAAGGATGGAGGCGACACTGGCCTGCCTAGATGGATGGATGGATGTTTTTATTGACATTGTAAGTACAATGAGATTTAGTTTGGAACGCGCCAGCAGCTACACAGTATATTTACAATTATATAGATTGTGAGGCATAAAATAAGGTGTGAGTAATATAACATAACGACATAATATAAGTAATCATTAATTAATCATTACAGATGGTATGAGGTGTGAACCGCTAGGCTGCTATGGCATGTTTGGTATCAAACCGATGGAAAATCACTCCAGTTTCCAAATCTGGTCAGTGGTTACCACGAAAGTGAATATATCAAAAGTTACACCAGCCTAACGAAAATCATCAATACAAGGGAAATCACTCTGGTCATAAATCTCAAAAGGACTGATACAGACCCCCTTCCGAAAGCCCGCCAAATGGATGGTCAGCCATTGGTCCAGGAGTCGAATTCCTGGTCACTCCTATTCACGAACTTTACACTATAAAACCTGGCACCTCAGAACAAAGCCAGGAGAGGAGAAACAGAAGGGAGGAGAAAACAAAAGACCATCAGCACGAAGAGAGGCAGAGAACATCAGCCCAAGAGAAGAGAAGCCCACAAGAAGCCCTCCTGAAGCCTATCAGTGAAGACCCAGCTGGACAGAGAACTGCAACCAAGCCCAAGCTTCACCAGGAGAGGGAATCAGAGGGGCTCCACTCCAACAACCGCTGCAAACACCGCGCCTCCCTGAGTGCCATCACCCATCAGCTCATCAGCCTCCGCAACCAACTGCCAAGACCCCCCCCCCCCCCCACTCTGCAACCAAGTAAACAAACTTCCTTTCATTTATAACAACCTAAACTCCTATTCACCTGCTATATTACTTTAGGACAGTATTTCCACAAATTGCTTGCTTTGCAGAACAGTATTTTCCCTTTTAAGGTTACTCATTTTAAATCTGGTCATTGCATTTTCATGATTACATTGTTTGTGTCCACTCCGTTATTTCGTGTTTATTGTTTGTTAGGTGTAATGTCTGTCTTATGTTAGTTATAGGAATAAATGCATGTCTTTTACACAACTTCAGCCTCCGTTCATTGAGTGCTCACAAGAATCCCTGCCTGTGCGATCTACGCTCTGAAACCTCAAATTCGCCTGAAATATCGCGAGACTCTCTCTCATTGGCCGTGAGGGGAGCTTCGCTACCGATCGTTTACATTACCTGGTGACGCAGCTCGTTGGACAAGCCTTCTATTCTAACCCAGGTTATTACGTGATACTGGTTATTAATGAGTTCCATTTAAGTCACACATTAACAGACTCACGGTGTTTCGCAATTGAGTTTGAGCCGACCATTCAGCATAAAAATTGGTTAATAATCACAAGGCACAAGGTTTAAACTTATTCTGAGCACACAATTTAAACTTTTTATGACCGAACGTGCAGTGAAGAAGCGCTACTGTCAACTGGTTGCAAAAGTCGCACTCATGGCAATCTGAAGGCATTTAAGCGGGATCATATGGGCTTATTATAGTTATTTTTATTTCTATTATTAGTAGTTATATTATTTTGTTTTATTTTCGGTGATTTCATTGTAGTTCTTTCGTATTAAACTGCAGTAAACTTTAACCCTATGTCTGACGAGATTCTCAGATGTAGCGCTTTGTTTCCAGGTTCAATTCGGACGAGTGTCTCCGTTTCTATATATCCTGGGAGAGATCTCTCTATTAGCGAACGGGAATACTTGTTATGAGGTTCTAACCTAAATTATGTTGCGCTTGGACATAAGACCGATAGCTTAGTTACCTATCAGGATCATACTCGTATGTGTGTGCCTGCTTTAGACAAAGCAAGTTTAACACAACTTTGCGCTGTGAGCCAAGTGTGTGTCATTTAGAAATTGGGAGTCTCCTGTGCTTGAGACCCGCCGTGGTTAAGCACCATTTGCGACGAGATATAGTGCACTCACAATTTAAATCTGTCGCCGTAACGCGTGCGCCGTCTCGCTTCAGTAATTGTTTTAAGGGGTTTTATACTGTGCAAGGCACAGAAGAAGGCCACAAGCAGCATGCGCATGCATTAAATGTGTGTGTCACTCATCTAGCGTCGGCAACCGCCTAGCTATATCTTTGGTTACCTCTAGTGGTCAGGCATAGAACTACCACTCCATTTCGAAATTGCGCCTCTAGTGGCCAGGCATAGAACTACCACTCAATTTCGATATTGCGCCTCTAGTGGCCAGGCATAGAACTACCACTCCATTTTGATATTGCGCCCCCGGTGGTCAGGCATAGAACTACCACTCCATTTCGATATTGCGCCCCCGGTGGTCAGGCATAGAACTACCACTCCAGTTCGAAATTGCGCCTCTAGTGGTCAGGCATAGAACTACCACTCCATTTCGAAATCGCGCTTCTAGTGGTCAGGCATAGAACTACCACTCCATTTCGATATTGCGCCCCCGGTGGTCAGGCATAGAACTACCACTCCATTTCGAAATTGGGCTTCTAGTGGTCAGGCATAGAACTACCACTCAATTTTGAAATTGCGCTTCTAGTGGCAAGCCATAGAAGTACTACTCCATTTCGAAATCGCGCCTCTAGTGGTCAGGCATAGAACTACCACTCCATTTCATATTGCGCCCCCGGTGGTCAGGCATAGAACTACCACTTCATTTCGAAATTGCGCTTCTAGTGGTCAGGCATAGAACTACCACTCAATTTTGAAATTGCGCTTCTAGTGACAAGCCATAGAACTACTACTCCATTTCGAAATCGCGCCTCTAGTGGTCAGGCATAGAACTACTATTCCATTTCGAAATCGTGCCTCTAGTGGTCAGGCATAGAACTACCACTCCATTTCGAAATTGCGCCTCTAGTGGCCCGGCATAGAACTACCACTCAATTTCGATATTGCGCCTCTAGTGGCCAGGCATAGAACTACCACTCCATTTTGATATTGCGCCCCCGGTGGTCAGGCATAGAACTACCACTCCATTTCGATATTGCGCCCCCGGTGGTCAGGCATAGAACTACCACTCCAGTTCGAAATTGCGCCTCTAGTGGTCAGGCATAGAACTACCACTCCATTTCGAAATCGCGCCTCTAGTGGTCAGGCATAGAACTACCACTCCATTTCGATATTGCGCCCCCGGTGGTCAGGCATAGAACTACCACTCCATTTCGAAATTGGGCTTCTAGTGGTCAGGCATAGAACTACCACTCAATTTTGAAATTGCGCTTCTAGTGGCAAGCCATAGAAGTACTACTCCATTTCGAAATCGCGCCTCTAGTGGTCAGGCATAGAACTACCACTCCATTTCGATATTGCGCCCCCGGTGGTCAGGCATAGAACTACCACTCCATTTCGAAATTGCGCTTCTAGTGGTCAGGCATAGAACTACCACTCAATTTTGAAATTGCGCTTCTAGTGACAAGCCATAGAACTACTACTCCATTTCGAAATCGCGCCTCTAGTGGTCAGGCATAGAACTACTATTCCATTTCGAAATCGTGCCTCTAGTGGTCAGGCATAGAACTACCACTCCATTTCGAAATTGCACCCCCGGTGGTCAGGCATAGAACTACCACTCCATTTCGATATTGCGCCCCCGGTGGTCAGGCATAGAAGTACCACTCCATTTCGATATTGCGCCCCCGGTGGTCAGGCATAGAACTACCACTCCAGTTCGAAATTGCGCCTCCAGTGGTCAGGCATAGAACTACCACTCCATTTCAAAATCGCGCCTCCAGTGGTCAGGCATAGAACTACAACTCCATTTCGATATTGCGCCCCCGGTGGTCAGGCATAGAACTACCACTCCATTTCGAAATTGCGCTTCTAGTGGTCAGGCATAGAACTACCACTCAATTTTGAAATTGCGCTTCTAGTGGCAAGCCATAGCAGTGCCACTCCATTGAAATTGCACCTCTAGTGGTCCGCCATAGTAGGTTAACAACATCTGAGTTGGGTCTCTGGTGGTCAACTGCGGTGATACAACACGCATAATTGGACACACAGGTTCTTGCCTGAAAGCAGGAATCAACTTCACAGACTAAATCAGTTTGATCACAATACATTAACATCCAATTAGGTTATTGTTGCATAACTAATTGATGTTTACAATTGAATAAGAAACACAATTCATTTGGTTTGATTCCCGTTTAACCTTTTTGATTTATTTTAGGTTTTATTTCACCTTATGCTTTCATTCATTCCATCTCCCCCAACAAGGGGACTTGCATAGAAGTTCAACCACTATTAACAACAGTAAACCAGTTACGTACACAATCCCATCAGGAAGTCGTTTGGATGTGATCAGTTGAGCCCTTCGGGTGCTGGGTGCTTACCATTCGCTCTCTGTTGGTTGAGCTTGTCTGTGGCTCTGCTGTCACTGCTTGTGATCGTACAGTTTGTCAGAACCGAAGGGGAGTTCTCAGCAATTGGATGCCCAAAAGCGTGTCAGCCCGGCTACACCCACTGACTCATTACGGGCAAGGCTGACAGGTACCTCAGGCGGTCATTACAACTTTTGAGCAGGACTTCGTTTAGGGTGAGTTCTGAGAACGGCCCTAGCTTGGACTCTCACTAGGGTGGGTGATACCTGAAGGCAATTTTGCCAGCCGATAAGCTCCACCTGGGTTGTCTCAGTTGTGCATACAGAATACGCCCTTCCAAGTTAACATTGCTGGGGATCGGGGGAGTGGAAGCCGGACTCAGGCTTGCTTGGCTGGGAGAATGATTCCTGGTCTTAGAGGAATGTTTAATGAGGAGAGGTTAGCTGAGCTGAATCTGTTTAGCCTCGAGCAAAGGAGACTAAGGGGGGACATAATCCAGGTGTTAAATCTGGTCATTGCATTACATTTTTTTTGTATCCACTCCTTTATTTCGTGTTTATTGTTTGTTAGGTGTAATGTCTGTCTTATGTTAGTTATATCCATCCATCCATTTTCCAAACTGCTTATCCTACTGGGTCGCGGGTGGTCCGGAACCTATCCCGGAATGTGGAATGGGCACGAGGCAGGGAACAATCCAGGATGGGGGGCAGCCCATCACAGGGCACACTCACACACAAATCGTGATTATATTATTGCACTATACTGTATAAATAAAAAGTAAACTTAATACCAGTTGTGGTAATAAAGTGCACAGAGAGTAAGAGAGAGTAGGGTTTCACATAAACGTATGTTCATTAGCATTTAGTATTCTGATGGCTTTGGGGTTAGAAGCTCTTATTAAATCTGGTTGTTCTGCAATGCATACTGCGGTAACGTTTACCAGAGGGCAGAAGTTCAAACATCTCATGTGCTAGGTGCGTGGGATCTTTTTTAAATATAATTATGCATATGTAGAACTAGGGATATGATCCTGTTAAGTATGATAGTTCTGTCTCATTATTGCAGGATCGACATCCATAGTAACTGTGGTGATCTATCCATTTGTGTGCATGTCTGTGTGTGTGTGTGCGAGCGGGTATACCTATCCTACCCCATAGCGTGATAAATACCTGTTTTTTTTTTCCCTTATGGGGACCACGAAACTGAAAACCAGGAAAACTCTATTTTATAAAAATCTGTGACTGCTGTGGAAAAACTAAAAATGCAAAACCTCTTTTATTTTGCTTGGTTACTTATGGTTATGGTTAGGGCAGGGTGGGGGTTAAGATTGTCATAGTTAGCGTTAGCATTTATCCAATAGAAGTCAATGAGCGGGCCCCATAAGGATAGGTATACCCTATGTGTGTGCATGTGTGTGTTTGTCCCATATTGCCTGGGCTTCAGGATACCTCATAACCCGGAACTTCATCAGAAGTAGTTAGAAAATGGATGAATGGATGGATGGATGGATGGATGGATGGATGGATGGATGGATGGACAGATCAATAAAAGTACAGAACATCCATTTTACAAAGAACCATCAACACTAAATGTATGCACTGGTCATGCTCCTGGAAATTAAACTTCTTTTCTGAAAAGCAGCATGTTCATAAATTAGCTGCTGTTATACCTTGGGGGAACAAATGCAGATGAAATTGTAAAACAAACTGCAGTGGCAAAACAGTTCTGGCTGCCTGTGCTGCCCTGCCTGCCCGCCCTCCTGCCCATTACGTCCTGCCTGTGCCACCCTCCTGCCTGCCCTCCTGCCTGTTTACGTCTTTCCTGTGTGCCCTGCTGCCAGTTATTCTGTATTTACATCCGGACTTAACTAATTGAACCATATAAACCATATAAATCAGGACTTTGTTAACGTGACTTCTGACCTGTGGAGGATGGGCTCCCCCTTTCACTCTGGTTCCTCCAAAGGTTTCTTACTATGACTGAGTTTATCCTTGCCAATGTCGCTTTCTAATTTTTCAGGCTAGATCTTGCTCACTGGGACAATTGGGCAGGGACAAAGTAAAGTGCTTTGAGACAATGTAAGGCTATGAAAATGTACTATACAAAATAAAGTGAATTGACTTGAGTAATGTGGCACAAAGCAACCCTTCTTTGCCACAGGAAATGTCTGGTGCAATTTCTTTTTTAATTGTACATGTCAATTGCATAATACCCTAAACTAATTCATTATTATTTCTATTATTATCATCATCATCAGTATTTCATTAGTATTCCATGGTATTTAGATTTTTCAGGAATCAGTGTGTGTACTGTATACTTTTTAATTTATTTGCACTATGTGTAGTGTCTCTGCAGCTGTATATACTTGCTGCATTATGCACAAGAACTTCCCTCAGGCATCAGTATAGTTAATCAAATGTAATATTTCTTGCTTGTTTATTAAGTTGTTTTAGGTATTTTGTGTGTTCCACTTAATTTAGTGTAATTAGTCCTAGTTGACTCAGGTTTAGTTAGATTTTTCCTTCTGTTGTTCCTCTGCATCATGCTACTGTCATAAAATTTCAATGTCTTACCTAACTTAAGAGTTTTGTGCATTGTGTTTTGGAGAGAAAGAAATCATTACTTTTTTTCTTTAGATTCATCCACTGATTCTATCACCTATGACACATTCCCCCTGAATATTTGTTTGTTTATTTATGTATTTGCTTGGGGGATGGAATTAACAAACAGAAATAACTGAATGAATCAGGGTAGTGAAAAACATTTATAAACTTATCATTTTGGTATTGGTACGATCCTGTTCTGGTTAGTTAGCCGAGGGAGTAAATCATCCGGAGTTTCATCTCTCAATCTCCTCCTACACCCACTCAGCATCACAGTATGGACTCCCCAATGCAACTGATCTGCACGTATTTGTACTCTGGGAGGAAATTGAAGCCCCCATAGGAAAAACTCAAAGCCTACAGACATATGCACAAAACCAGGGGACATGCTCAGTTCTGCAGGCCTGGAAGTGTGAGAGAAGGCTATTTATTGAGTTTCCCCTCTGCCCCTGGTAAAGATGAAACATGCACAAGTCATTAAACACACATATACTTACATGAAAGTCTGACTGATACTGGAGCTTCCAGTGCCCGTAAACCAGGTACTGGGGTACTCCATTTCCTTCTTGATAATTAGCGCCATTGAAAAAAAAACGGTGCCTTTCCTAATATTAACTGACTCTCAGACAAATGTACTGCTTGAAGACCCTGCCACTATTCGCATTTTCCAGCAGGAGTCACAAATCTTCATTGCATTCAGTTTATTCTCAGATGAGCTCATGCATGTTTCTATGTGCATCTTTACACTTAAACAAATACAGCTAACCTCTGTTGTTATATTCCATATATATTTGTCGTGACTGGCCTTTTTTCTCAAATGATGGATTTCTGAAACTAAAACTGACAGTATTCTAAAATATTTATATTGCCACATCATCGACACATGTTCTAATATGACATAGCATTCCCCTGGACCATAGTGCGACTTAGAGACAAGATATAACATGCCCTTCACGGTAAAACACTAGATAGGTGCAACACTTAATGTCAACGTTGTCAATGTCAATGTTGACTTAATGTCAACGTTAAATTCATGGATTCGCAAATTAAGTAACACGGTTACAGTACAAAAACGAGCAGAGCTGTGTATGGCATGACTATCTCGCGGCGGCGACAAAATATGCTTATCCTTCTAATTATTCAGAAGAAAATATATTTGCAAGCACAGCCGTTCACGGCTTCCGTACAAAAAGCTGTCACTACGCTACAGGAAGAATACACGACCAATATAGGATTTACACAAGTCTGCTTCTTTTGTTTTATTTAGTAACAACTTTCACAAAAATTGACAGCAATACTGCTAAAAGTGCAGATCTGTTGCCAAATTAAATAAACAAAGAAATTAATCATAAAAATATTCAAAGTATATACAGCCAGGGGCGCCGCTAGCAATTTTGGGCCCTATGACAAAATATGAGGTTGGGCCCCCCTATCACACCCATTCAGATCTCTGGGGGCCCCTAAAGGGCGTGGGCCCTTAGAATTGTCCCAACTTTCCCCCCCTTAGCGGCGCCCCTGTATACAGCTAACCATTTCCAATCGAAAAGTACATACAAGTCTCCAATATAAGTTATACAATGGAGCGCAGATAAAACTTTTAAATAGTAATTAACCAAACTATATAAAGAATACAAGTTTGAATACAGGTAATTTGTATAAATTTTACTGTGTTCAGACTGAAAAATCAGCACCAGCCTTACACACATTGCAGTTCTGCTTTTTTCTTCTTTTAGCATAATTACCCGTTTCACGTTCACGAGGCAGAAGATCCCTGCAAATGTGAAAATTCACAAGTAACAGGCACCATTAACCTCAAGCCATAACAGTCTGCTAGCCTGAACAATAGCAAACTCTATGTATTACCAATTATTACGCAGGTTGTCACTTTATCAAATCATGACTGTTACTAAGAAGTGGGAGTGAAACGCGTGTCACGAGATCTCGCGATATTACAACATGACGAGATTTCTCGTTGGAGCGAAAAGCCGTTTCACGAATGCGCTGCAAATGAGCTGCTGTAAATATGTCGGCATCTGACTAAATTACTATAGTAGATACCCCAGACACTTTTGAATCTTTTGTGTGTCAGCATTTCGGGTGCCCGGCGGAAAATATAAATGGCGAAAGGGAGACAGACAAAACACGAACCATCTGTAAGGACTGTAGAAAGCTAATGCCGCACACAGCGGCTAATGCTACTACTAACTACTATGCAAAGCCATTTGCAGCACCATCATAGCTCTTTATTTAAATTCACTGCACCGGTGAAGAAAACATTTTTAAAAAAATGTTATGTTTATTATTGGGTGCTTTCCACTTCATGCACCCACATACAGCGCTAGCTTAAAGCAATGCATTCTGGTCCTGACGCAATGCATCATGGTTATATTTTTTATCGCCCGTTGCATTACGTCACCATGTCACATGGTACCAAAACTCCGCGAGAGCAAGACACATCAGGCAGCACCTCTTAGCAGGCTGCACAGGCTGGATCCGCCTCCATTACGACACAACTTTGCCCTTATTGGCTTAAGATTTTAGTTACATACATGACGTTTGTATATCTGCTATTTCTCCCGAGAAGCAGGTAAAGCGGTAACTGCTTTTCAATTAATTTACTTGGTAAAATTAAATTTAAATAAATGATATGAATATTGTAATAGTACTCGTGAGCTTTGTTTGTTGTTAGTTACTGTAATGTTGCGCTGCTTTATTTGTTTAATCGTCTTGTCTGTGAAGACATTCAAGTTAATCAAATAAGAACTGCACTGTACACTGTACATGACCATAAAAACTTTGAATCCTTGAAATAAATGTTTTTGATCTTTTCCTTGGCAGTTATCTTTTTACACAGGGCCTCTATGTACACAATAGTTATTTTTTTCACGACTAACAGTATGGATCAGGAGTTGGTTATTGTAAAAGAAGTAATGTGCATGCAGGTGATATTTGTATAGATTTATATTTACCCCTAGGTGATAAGTTTGACAGTCATTTCTTTTACCGTTTGGCCTCTCGGTTGAACATAATAGTGGCGCGAGCAGCTCCACTTGGTTTTTTAAAAATACTCAGCCATGAACTTTTGGTGAACTCAGGTGAATCCCTTCCTTCAGTAGTAAACCTTGGTAGTTTCAGCCGTTTACACATTGTCTCACTAAAAGGTTGATAATATATTTGTCCTTTTACATAGTGATAAAATATACGCGATAAAAATGTGAATATTCATAGATTCAGGACTAACAAAGTAGCTAACAGAAACTCAGACTAACAAAAGGTGCAAATACATACTCAGTTGGTTCCATTGTGTTGATTACATTATAATGTTTACATTGTAATGATTATATCATGGATATTTGGCATACTTTTTATAAAATCGTAATTCTTATATTCTGCGTTATATAGTGCTAAATAATATTCCATAGATGGATGGACTTTATTAATCCCCGTGGGGAAATTGTGTTTTTTATGTCTCCCTCAACTTACTCTTTGTGGAGTAAGTTGTCCGCGAAGTGCAGCTACCTGTTGGGGCGCCCAGGGAGCTGGGGGTTAAGGGCCTTGCTCAAGGACCCACAGACGTGCTGAGGCTGGGTTAGTTTCAACTGGTGACCTCATTACAGGCACAAGGACTGACCCCTGCCCCCCAACTGTGTATGAGTAGCATTTATGCTGTTTCTTGAGTGTGAGCTAGTACATAAACCAGCTAGTGCTCACCATTGCAAAAATACTCTAGCTTTCTGTCATACACATTTTTTTATTTTCTTACATTGTCCGTTTTTGTTCATAGTCTGTAATATTCTGAATAACGACAATGTAGAGGAAAAACAGATTAAATTCTCCTTGTTTGTAATTTCCCCATGTAATCCACTGCCTTGTGGTAAGAGGTGCAAAAGTCAGACGCGTTGAATGATGAGGATACGATATTGAGTTTAGTTCTTGAGAGGATTTATTCATATGATATTTTAACACACAGTACTTTGAACTGGTTTGTTTGGCGCAAAAGGGCCGATATGCAGACACCATCACACATGGCAAATACGGTCAATGACTGTTTCACTTTGCACCTTCAGCCCTGAGCCGCGTAATCTCAGCACCTTTAATAACAACCATTGCTGCCTCCTACAGGTGGGAATACACTTAGACAATAGTAAATATCACTAAGGCAGGCAAGTACCTCTCGTTTCAAGTGTTGCAATACTATATAACATTATATTATAAACAATAAATACGAATAAATAAAAACATTAAACAAATAAACATAATCAATAATATTCATGAATAATTATGCTTAATATACAAATAAAAGAATAGCTCCTGCAGATGATTTCAGATAACTACTGGAACAATGAGTTCTGGAGGGGAGCAAGCTCTGTTACATGCTATAGAAATGTTGATCTGATTCCTTTCATTATCAGATTGTTACCACTGTTAAAAACCACAGATATTGTATTCTGATTGTATGCATTTCCTTATTAGGGCATGTCAGTTACTTCTGTTAAAAAATCCGTTTATTCTGACGTCGTAAATTTCCTGATCAGAGTTTACCCTCTTTAAAGTGATGGAGGTCCACTTGTGCGAAAGATACATCGATATGCATATGAGATTTCGTTTGTGCCAAAAATATGTAAATAGCACACAGTCCATGTCGACTGAGCATGTGACAAAGAATTTTTCTGTGACAATTCTATTTTGTCAATGAGTTTGTCTGTGGAGCCCCTGAAGGGACCTAATGGTGTCCGCTAATTAGATACCCAGAAATAAACTGTGTGGCTCCTGCCCAAGCATTGCTGCCCAAACAGCAGCTTCCTCCTTATGCCACCGAGGGAGGAGTAGCCAGTGGTTCCCCTGCCCCTTCCCCTCTCCCCCCTGCAGACGAGGATCATAACCATTCAGCACCCGACTCTACCTCCTTCTCGGTGAAGAAGTGCCGTGGCGAAACACTCAGGCAGCAGGACGAGGTAGCAGAAATTCTTGCCCCTATGTTGGTATGTCCAAATCCTCAAGGGGGAGATAAGGTTTGCTCATCTGACACTGTAGATGAAGGAGTTGAACATAAGAACATAAGAACTATACAAACGAGACGAGGCCATTCGGCCCATCAAGCTCGCTTGGGGAGAACTAAACTAATAGCTCAGAGTCGTTAAAATCTTATCTAGCTCTGATTTAAAGGAACCCAAGGATTCAGCTTGCACTACATTATCAGGAAGACTATTCCATACTCTACACGCTGCGTAAAGAAGTGCTTCCTTAAATCCAGCTTGAAATGTTCTCCCGCTAATTTCCACCTATGGCCACGAGTTCGTGTATTTAAACTAATGCTGAAGTAACTATTTGGTTGAACAGCATCCAAACCTGTTAGAATCTTATATACCTGGATCATGTCCCCCCTCAATCTCCTTTGCTTGAGACTGAACAGATTTAGCTCAAGTAACCGTTCCTCGTATGACATTCCTCTAAGACCAGGAATCATTTTTGTGGCCCTACGCTGCACCTTTTCTAAGGCCACAATGTCCTTTTTAAGATATGGTGACCAAACCTGCACACAATATTCTAGGTGAGGTCTCACCAAGGAATTGTATAATCTTAGCATTACCTCCCTTGACTTAAACTCCACACACCTGGAGATATACCCCAACATCCTATTGGCCTTTTTTATTGCTTCCCCACACTGGCGAGAATGGGACATGGAAGCATCAACATACACACCAAGGTCTTTCTCATGATCAGCTACCTTTATTTCAGTGACACCCATGAAATACCTGTACTTTATATTTCTGCTCCCTAGATGGAGTACCTTATATTTATCGACGTTAAATTTCATCTGCCAGGTATCGGCCCAGTCACTAATTAAATCAAGATCCCGCTGTAGCTGCTGAGCCACTAATTCAGTATCTGCTACACCACCCACCTTGGTGTCATCTGCAAATTTCACCAGTTTACTGTATATATTGGTATCCATATCATTTATGTAAATTAGGAACAATAGTGGTCCTAAAATCGAACCCTGCGGTACCCCACTATGAACGCAAGCCCACTGTGAGTTGAAGGACATTGCCAGTGACCTGCTGGACCCCAGGCAGAACAGGCCTCACCATGCGACAGCCCTTCAGAGACTGGTCCTCCTGCGCATGGACTGGGGCATGATGCATCAGTTTAAACAGGAGCCTGGTAAATCCTGCGAGTGCTACACCAAGCGACTGATGGCAGCATTCTCCAACTACAGTGGGATGGACTCCACAACGGACCGAGAGTGTATGTGATGTAAAATACACTAAGATAGGTAAAAACTCTTTTGTGGACTAAGTAAAACAAACATTTTATGTTCTAGTTTTCTTAAAACTACTGAAACAAATAATTGGCTACACTGCAGTTCCGCTGTTTTGTTTGGCACCCCTGCATGTCGTGCATTGTGTGGAAAAAACCTGAAGGCTGAGGAATGTTACGTAACACAGCTAGAATGTAAAAACTCTCTCTGGTGTAATTCACTGCATAAAACCAATGGTGTTAAGTGTGATGTCTTCTTCATAACACTCCCTGATGTTTGTGTCCGTGACCATGAGATAGGGTGGGCTGCTTTTCTTCCTTCCTTTGACTAGTATTCCTCCTAAATTGTTCATCTGTATTTGCTGCATTGGTACTTGATGTGCGTGTGCCTTGTGTCACGATCGCCATTTAACGGGAGCGGCGGACGGGCAGGAAACAGGCAAGGCAGGCAGGATACGGGGATTTATTAGGAACACGGGGTGCAGGAAACATCTCACGCAGACGGACTTCAATGACGGACACTGAACTCTAGTAAGACATGAACTCAAATAGACAGGACTGATTGAAAATAATCGGACACAGCTGGGTACGATCAGGGAAGCACACGTGGATAATCAGGGGGCGTGGCACACACGGTGGTCAGACTGTCCGGGACCTCCTCGGGGACTAGGGCAGGAAAGTCTGGAGCTGGGTCAGGGACAGGAGTGGGGCCAGGAACAAGAGCCCCAGGGGGCACAGTCATTTGAGGCGGAGGGAGCGCCTCGGGCGTGGGCTCTGGGGCCGCAGGGGGCAGCGGAGGCGGCTGCTCAGGAGCTACGGGCAAAGCAGGCGGCGGCTGCTCGGGCTCTGGGGCCGCAGGGGGCAGCGGAGGCGGCTGCTCGGGCTGCGCAGGAGCTATGGGCGACGAAGGCAACTGCTCAGACGCTGTAGCAGGAACCCAGGACTTTATGCTCAGCCCACTGCTGTTAACTCCGATGACTCACAACTGAGCAGCAATGCACATTTCGAATTCCATCATCAACATCAGGCAGATGACAAGACTGTTGTGGGTCTCATCAATAAAAACGGTGACTCAGCATACAAAGAGGAAGTGTGATGACTATCGGACTGCTGCAGAGCCAACAACCTGTCTCTGAATGTTGACCAAAGAGATGGTTGTTGACGTTAGAAGAACACAAAACACAGAGTGACCACTCTCTGCTGCACATCGATGGCTCATCTGTGGAGATCGTAGAGAGTACCAGATTCCTTGTTGTCCATCTGGCGGAGAATCTCACCAGGTCCTTCAACATCAGCTCCATAGTAAGGAAAGCACAGCAGCACCTCTACTCTCCACGGAAGCTCA